>NC_060121.1:413647854-413950885 GCF_021461395.2 Schistocerca americana | reverse complement strand
TGAAGATGAAATGGGAAATATGATACTGTGTGAAGAGTTTGACAGAGTAGTGAAAGACCTGGGTTGAAACAAGGCCTCGGGAGTAAACAACATTCCATTAGAACTACTGACACCCTTGGGAGAGCCAGTCCTAACAAAACTCTACCATCTGGTGAGCAAAATGTATGAGACAGGCGAAATACATTCAGACTTCAAGAAGAATATAATAATTCCAATCCCAAAGTAAGCAGGTGTTGACAGATGTGAAAATTACTGAACTATCAGTTTAATAAGTCACAGCTGCAAAATACTAACATGAATTCTTTACAGATGAATGGAAAAACTGGTAGAAGCCGACATCGGGGAAGATCAGTTTGGATTCCGTAGAAATGTTGGAACACGTGAATCAATACTGACCCTACGACTTATTTTAGAAAATAGGAGGGAATTAGATTAGGAAATGAAACACTTCAAGTAGTAAAGGAGTTTTGCTATTTGGGGAGCAAAATAACTTATGATGGTCGAAGTAGAGAGGATGTAAAATGTAGACTGGCAATGGCAAGGAAAGCGTTTCTGAAGAAGAGAAATTTGTTAACATCGACTGTAGATTGAAGTGTCAGGAAGTCGTTTCTGAAAGTATTTGTATGGAGTGTAGCCACCTACATCTACATCTACACCCATACTCCACAAGCCATCTGATAGTGTGTGGCGGAGGGTATCTTGAGTACCTCTATCGGTTCTCCCTTCTATTCCAGTCTCATATTGTTTGTGGAAAGAAGGATTGTCAGTATGCTTCTGTGTGGGCTCTAATCTCTCTGATTTTATGCTCATGGTCTCTTCGCGAGATATACGTAGGATGGAGCAATATACTGCTTGACTCTTCGGTGAAGGTATGTTCTCGAAACTTCAACAAAAGCCCGTACCGAGCTACTGAGCGTCTCTCCTGCAGAGTCTTCCACTGGAGTTTATCTATCATCTCCGTAACGCTTTCGCGATTACTAAATGATCCTGTAACGAAGCGCGCTGCTCTCTGTTGGATCTTCTCTATCTCTTCTATCAACCCTATCTGGTACGGATCCCACACTGCTGAGCAGTATTCAAGCAGCGGCCAAACAAGCGTACTGTAACCTACTTCCTTTGTTTTTGGGCTGCATTTCCTTAGGATTCTTCCAATGAATCTCATTCTGGCATCCGCTTTACCAACGATCAACTTTATATGATCATTCCATTTTAAATCACTCCTAATGCGTTCTTCCAGATAATTTATGGAATTAACTGCTTCCAGTTGCTGGCCTGCTATATTGTACCTAAATGATAAGGGATCTTTCTTTCTATGTATTCGCAGCACATTACACTTCTCTACATTGAGATTCAATTGCCATTCCCTGCACCATGCGTCAATTCGCTGCAGATCCTCCTGCATTTCAGTACAATTTTCCATTGTTACAACCTCTCGATATACCACAGCATCGTCCACAAAAAGCCTCAGTGAACTTCCGATGTCATCCACTAGGTCATTTATGTATATTGTGAATAGCAATAGTCCTACGACACTCCCCTGCAGCACACCTGAAATCATTCTTACTTCGGGAGACTTCTCTCGATTGAGAATGACATCTGCATTCTGTTATCTAGGAACTCTTCAATCCAATCACACAATTGGTCTGATAGTCCATATGCTCTTACTTTGTTCATTATGGAAGTGAAACATGAACAATAAATAGTTTGGACAAGAAGAGAATAGAAGCTTTTGAAATGTGGTGCTACAGAAGAATGCTGAAGATTAGACGTTTAGATCACATAACTAATGAGGAGTTATTGAATAGAATTGGAGAGAAGAGAAATTTGTGGCACAGCTTGACTAGAAGAGGGGATCGGTTGGTAGGACATGTTCTGAGGCATCAAGGGATCACCAATTTAGTATTGGAGGGCAGCGCGGAGGGTAAAAATCGTAGAGGGAGACCAAGAGATGAATACACTAAGCCAATTCAGAATGATGTAGGTTGCAGTAGGTACTGGGAGATGAAGAAGCTTGCACAGGATAGAGCAGCATGGAGAGCTGCATATAACCAGTCTCAGGATTGAAGACCACAACTACAAAAACAGTCATTAAGCTTATTCTATATTTTTATACAGACATAAAAGATATGTTCAGTTCATGTCGCCTAGATATCATTCTGTTTGAATAGTACCATCATATACTCGTTTCATTTCATGTCTAGAGATCACTATTGATCAGTGATTCTCTTAAGCCTATTATTTTCTGTCATATCTGGTTTTCTATACACTAAACTTATAGGATAGTTTAAGAATTCAGTAACAGACTTCAGAATAGTTTAAGATTTGAAGGGAATTCAGTGGAGGAAAAATAGTACAGAAGAAACACCGAGAACAACTGGGGATCCGATGGTAGTCACTCCGCCCGTTAACACATAATGTTAAAATCCCTGGGGACAGATATGACTCTGCCCGGATCCCATGGATCTGAGATTAACCTCACTAAGTCTAAAGTGACTAGTTTCTCTTTAAAATTTCTTTCCACATTACCAACTTGCGTGTTAATGACTGCAATTTGTGATTGGACTATATGAATTAATTTATCCTGTTTTTCTAAACTCTCTTTTAATGTAACATTGCATATGCTTTGAAATGATCCTAACTTTTCGCCAAGTTCAGTTTCTACATTATTACATTTGTCTTCACTATCAGATTGTAACTTCTGGGTCAACTTCTGAAATTGGTCATTCTGCTTTTGGCTAAGGTCGGTAAACATTTGATTCATCTGGATAGTCAAGGAATTCATTTTTCAGTCTAATTGAAAACTCTCCACTCTATTATTTAAGGCATTGAATTTAGAACTTAAAATTTACACTTAAAGTAGCACTTAGTTCCTTTCTTATATCAGCTGAATCTGCCTTCTGTTCATCCAATCTATCATTTAACTGAGTATTTACTGAATCTGACTTAAGACTTACTTCTTGTCTTAAAGTAGCTGAATTTGCACTTTGTGCATCTAATTTTTCACTTAAAGTTGCAATTTGAGCATTTTCAGCTGTACTTCGGTCATCTAAGCTAGCATTTAGTTGAGTATTTACTGAGTCTAATTTAAGACTTAGTGCTTCAATTAAATTTGCTACATCAGTCCAGTCTGGCATATCTTTTCTCACTGTCATGGGCATGGCTGGTTCTGATGTTTCTCCAGTTTTTTGAGTATTATCCATATTCCTCTTACTTTTAGATCTAGTGAACATTAAAAAAATTCAACTCTGAGTATAATAACTTTACTAACAGTCTATTATTGACAGTGTCCTTAACTTCACACTCAAATAATTATTACCTTTCACTCACCCAGCTTAGAGTTTTAGGCTGTGTTGGTGAGCCGGTGTGGAATCAGTGCCGGTGAACAGTATGGGCGCCAGCAGCATCGAAGGTTTGTTTCAGTGTTGGTGCCAGTGAATGGACTTGTAGTCAGCACTGGTGAGCAGCAGCTGGTGCCATTGGCGTCATTTGCTGGTTACGGGGTCCACGCCACCGCAATGTGTGTGAGTGCTGCTTACTCTCCACACTGGATCTTCATCATTGAATAGATCTCGTCGTAACTCCTCTTAGTCTAAACTGTTGAGATTTTCCTTATGTCTTCTCTTGTATGGTAGTTATTAATTTTCACCCCTTTTTACCGTTTATGCAGGGTCAAACTCTGCAAAACAATTCCCCTGTCTTGTTACTATTGGTTGCTATGGCAATTCACAATATCTTCTTATCTTGATTTCGTTTCAAAATTTCTCTTTCTTTGAGTCCTGGTCATGTTGGTCACCACGTTCTAACAGTGACAAGAGAAGCAGTGCAAAACTGGATTGCAAACTTCACACTTCTCTTTCTACAGTTGTCTTACTTGAAACGTTTAGCCGATCCTCTCCTGTGAATACTTGGCTACATCGATCTCCATAACCTTCTTCTCTGAAAAAATGATGCTGGTTAACCTCTCTCTCTCTCTCTCTCTCTCTCTCTCTCTCTCTCTCTTGAAATAACTCGGTCTCTCATTTCAGTTCAGTTTCAGTTCAGTTATATTTTCGTATCCCCAAGTTTCACATAAGCATACAAACTTTTGCAAGTCAACTGCATCATTAACCATTAGATACTATTAAATATAATTACAAAGTAGTGGGTTTAATAACCACCAGAAATTCAAAGACAGGTCTTACTTCTAGCAAGTCTAACACCAAGATTACGTAAGAGTCTCTAGACAAAACATGTTTCAGTTGTCTATAACAATTACAATTATTCGACCACCAAGAAATAACACGTAATTACTCCTTGTACTTTCCATACAGGTTCTATGGCGCGAGCAGCAAACACTTGTCGGCATCACTTGTCTGATGCAGCTCCTGTCCTCTCATGACCGATGCCCATCCTGCACACACAGACGTGTTGCGCAGTAAATAGGCTCTCTCTCACAGTTATCTTTAAAATATCATGTGTTCGAGGTGGCAGAAGGTTGAGTGGTTCCACAGGGTGTATATGACCCAAGAGATCCGGGAAAAACCTGGGAATTTTTTCATCTGAGAGAAAACTGGGAAAAACCTGGGAATTTTTTAGAATTCTGGGAATTTTTTGTTGTTTAAGCTTTCAGTTAAATTTTTGAAATTTTAACTGGTAAGAACTGATACTCTAACAAAGGATATTACTGTGTCCCACTACTGTAGAATAATACTACAGCCTTAAAACATGAACAAGAGAAAAAAAGAAAATAAAACCTAAATTGCAAAGGAAATGCGCCATATATAAAATAACACAGTGCTTGTAGAAGCATCTGCCAAAAGCAAAATGTGTCAAAGGCTTTCAGAAGACTATGCAGTGCTTCATAACAACAAATTGCCTCCAATGAGCATGATGTCACAACTGTTTACATTAGATCATTTAATCAGTTACGAGCGGGCTCATGCACACGTGCAATTGAGTCACGTATGAGTAGTAACTTCTCTCACTTCTGTCTACAGATATGTGGCTGTTGGCTGTGTAAGCAGCAGTAGCAGCAACCAGCCACATGGTACCCAGAAAAATTTTACTGGCGTGCCCAAGGTGCCAGATTCACATGTGCGCAGCAAGCCCGGATCTAGTGGGGGGTGGGGGCAAACCAGGGTATCTGAACCGGGCGGCAATTTCGGGGGGAGGGGGCAAATTCATATTCGTGTGGAAATAAACCTTGTTTCACTTTTGAATTCATGCATAGTGTACATGATGTCTCTGCCAGAGGAATCCTCATCACATCTAGAAATAAACTTGCCTGTAGACAAAACAGGACGGTGCTACAGGAGCTGAGCGGAATAAAGCCGAACCGGTGAATGCCAACTGCTGCTTGTTTATGTGGTTAATTTGGTTTGCGAATGTTCAGCATTGTTATAATTACTAGCGAAATCCATAGATTCAGACTACCAGAGTGGAAATAAACGACTAACAGGAATAACAGTTAAGAAAGATTATGTATTATCTTCTCGGTGTTTCCAAGAAAGTGAAATTTTACAGAAAATTTTTGGCCAGATCGCTACACTTGACAGGGCCAGTTGAAGTCCCTGTGTGTTTAATTTCCACTGTCCTGAAATAATTTGATTGCATCCATTACAAAATATCCATGTTTGAGTTCCACAGAGTAAACTGCAGTTACATGCAGTAGAAGAATATTGTTTGAAGAGGTGTGGCACTGCACTGCACACTTAAGACCAAATAATGTGTCATAAAATTCGTCGAAGATATATGTTTTATGTATCAGACTCTCCAGAAAGATGTATGCTACAAAATAAACTTATTTTTTAATTTTTTTTTTTAATTTTTGACAGCTTTTATTAAGCTTTTGTGCTGAGGCAGTCAATTTATTTGAAATGAAGTGTTTAATTCCACACTATTGGCTAGTTTCAACTGTTCGCTGCATTTCAAGTGCACATTTTCATCTTCTAGCACATATGGCATTGTGACATAATAAAGATCCAAACATGAGATAATAGAGTGCTGATACTCCAAGAAAATTTACGCCCCGAAAACCACACTGAAAAGCTTCGTATCAGATTGAGGCCTACTTCATTGGGATTCTGAACATACGAATGTACTCTTTAAGTTGCAGTTTAAATCTGCACATTTTAGTATGGTTCATGAAATTCTGATGCTTTTGGAGTACCCTGCAATGTCTAGCTTCTTTTGTGACATAATGTAAGATCTTTTAATGATTTACACGTGCGTACATACGGGCTTCCTACGTCATCGTAGCTGTGCAAGTGGGGTGCTGCCTGTTACCTGACGCTCTCTGGCAACTGCTGAAACGAACCTATTTCTAACAGGTTGGGGGAAAATATTGCGAATTGTTGTTCAAAAAGCATTATTTTCAAAGTAAATTTCCTTTTACGCCACATGAACTGTGTGCGAGAATGTATGATGAATTTCTTAAATCATAGAGCGTTTGCTCTCTTTTCAAAATTAACTCTTTGATGACGAGCCATTTAGAAGAATTTTGAGCCCAGAAGATCAAAGATTTATGTCAGTATTAAAAATTTTACTGGCGTATTTGTGTGATGTATCTTAAAGTGTAACATGCGCTAAACAGATCAACGTTATATGTGGAAGCTTAGATTCTCTTGTAGCTTATTAATCTTCGAGACTAATATTATATGCGAAAGCTTTGCTTTTCTTGTAGCAACACTATGTATATTAATTTAAACCATTAACTTTTCCTGTTGGTGGAATTCGAATTTATACATTTGTAACACAAAAATATGCAGCGTACATGTTGCTGCACATCAAAGATCTTTCCAAAACATGTTTTTCCCCCTGAGTTTTGTTTTCTAAAGTGCTGGAAAATTCTATGCTGCTATATAAAACCATATCCATTCAAAGGATAAGTTTTACAATTCTGAGGGAAAGTATACTGTCACTTAACATGGAAAAAGTGTATTTTCACGCGGGAGAAAATGTATTTTAAACCGGGAGATCCGGGAATTTTTTTTCCTTGTCCGCATATACACCCTGTTCCAGAATTTATGTGTAAATAATTCTCGAAGCACTACAACGTGTCCACTACCTCTCTGCCATTTTGCTATTTAAATCCCTTATTATGGTCCCATTGTTCTACGCTTCCTCTTATCATGGCATGTTGCAGAATATTGCTTCTGAGCGTTTAACTTTTTACGAACAGTTGTGTAGTTTCATGCTACTTTAACACTACGACAGAGTTCAGAGTACTTGTGAGTGATATGTGCCAGTCCAGAAGGCCAGATGTTTTCAGTAGGTAGTAGATCTTGGGAACCAAGGGCACCCATACGATAGTATGCAGGGCGGGGGGGAGAGTGCTAGATGGGGCAATATGGAGTACTTTTAATGTTTTGTAAGATGAATGGCAACTTCTAAGTAGCCATAGAAAAATTTCAGTTCTGATTTCTGATCCTATTAAAAACCTGCACAATATCAACTTTTAAATCACATTCTTGAGTGAATAACATTTTATAACATTAAAGTTTTTTTTTCTTTCCCTGAGAGCTATGGGGGGGAATCCCCCTTGCCCCGGAGGTGGGTGCCCTTGTGGGGAACATGTTGGTCACAGGAACAGTCAGACACATTGTGTAGTGAAGTAGGTAAGGACAGCATGAGTGACATGTGCCCTTGTGTTATATTGTTGGAAGATAATATCGCAGTGACCACTAAGACAAGGAATAGTCTCCAAGCTTTACACACCAGAAATGTTATGGCTGTTGTTGTAATCTTCAAGCAAAGACTGGCTTGATGCAGTCCTCCATTCTACTTTATAGTGTGCAAGCCTCTTCATCTCTGAAAAACTACTGTAGTGCACTTGCATTTGAAATCCTGCAGTCTAATAGGTTCATATGGTGGAAGTAATTTTGAGTAGGTGTTAACTTTAATTACAGGTCACTTTTAAGTTAATTAGTTTTCAGGAGACTGAAACAGGTTAGTGGAAAGAATGAAATGCTGTCTTTTTTATAAGTGGTGTCAATATTCTCACTAGCTCACACTAATTTGTCCATTACACACAGTAGTAATAATTTCAGTTATTGGTTACTCTTCATTAATATGGTTTCCAGCAAAACTAACTGTAATTAAGTATCCTCTTTTAATCATTGAATTGAAAATTACTAGCTGAATAATAAATTAATAAGAATACTGTGTGTACTGCTTTTTGCAAATTTTGAGTTTATGTATCCACAGTATGTTTAGCCAGACACAATTGAAAAATAAAGAAAAACATTGATTATTTAACAGGGGTAGAATAATAGCAGTTGGAAAAAGTTCCTTGGAAAACGTTCCAACTTGCTAAGTTTCACTGCCAGCATCTGCTTTCTTTGCAACTGGAATTATTACATTCTTCCAAAAATCTGAGGGTATTTTCCCTGTCTTATACATCTCTTGCACCAGGTGGTATAGCTTTGTCATGGCTGGCTCCCCAAGCATATCAGCAGTTCTGAGAGAATATCATCTACTCCGGGGACCTTGTTTCAGTGTGTGTCTCTCAGTGCTCTGGCAAATTCTTTTTGCAGTGTTCTAGTCTATCTCATCTTCACCTACTTCCTCTTTTCTTTCTATAATATTGCCTCCAAGTCCATTTCCCTTACATAGAAGGTCTATATATTCCTGCCACCTTTCAGCTTCTTTTCTTGACTTAGTATTGGTCTCTTGCTATTCACACAGCTGCTTCTCTTTTCTCCAAAAGGCTCTTCAACTTTCCTCCTTAGGGGTATCTTATCTTTCCCGTAGCTGTATATGCTTCTATATACATACATTTGTCTTCTAGCCATTCCCACTTAGCTATTTTGCACTTTCCATCGATCTCATTTTCAGATGTTTGTACTCCCTTTTGCCTGTTTCATTTGCTGCATTTTTGTATTTTCTTCTTTCGTGAGTTCAGTTCAGTGAATCCAAGAATTTCTATTAGGCCTTGTCTTTTTACCTACTTGATCCTCTGCTGCCTTCACTATTGCAACTCTCAGAATTATCCATTTTTCTTCTACTGTATTCCTTTCCTCTGTTTCAGTCAGTTGCTCCCTAATGCTCTCTTTGAAACTCTCAACAACCTTTGGTCCTCCAACTTATCCAGGTCCCATCTCCTTAATTCCCTACCTTTTCTCAAATTCTTCAATGTTAATACACAATTGATAACCAATAAATTATGGTCTATGTAGACATCTACCCTTGGGAAAGAAAAAAAATCTTCTCAGTTTTCAAGCCATGTCAATTCGAATAACATTCTCGAGCTTTCAATGGCTATTTCCACCATTGTCTTCAGGAGTAAAAACCACTGGCTGCAGGGGCAAGCATGGGTTTCTGCTTATATAGGCACAACTACAGACTCTGGCACCAATCAGGGAGGGTTGAAATGATGCATGTACAAAAGGGGGCAGCACCACATTTGAAACTGCAACTCCCGCCTCCCTAAAAGCACCACGCATCCAACTTTGCTTCCTTTTGGTATCCAAAGCCTGCCTGGTCCCTGGTAAAATTGTTGCTCACATACGTATGTGAAACTCAACATGCTCTGCAAGACGTGCAGCAACTTCCCAGGACAGCATGATCTCGGGACCTGTCTCCAATCAAGCACATGGGGGAAATTATATGATATGATGAGAAGTGACTCATTTGACTCATCAATCAACAACTCTTATAGAACTACATGAACAGATTGAACAGACATTGCATAACATATCCTAGGACAGTATCCACATTTGTGAAATTGATTAGATGCTAGAAACAATATCGCTCCAGGCAAATGCCGGGATGGCTCCTTTGAAAGGGCACAGCTGACTTCCTTCCCCATTCTTCCCTAATCCGATGAGACCGATGACCTCACAGTTTGGTCTCTCCCCCCAGAACAACCCAACCCAGAAACAATACCTGCATTGCTGCCTTTATTAATATGGGTGTTTAAGCATGGGTCAATACCTGGTACCTGATGACTGCTTGTACTATTGATCTGTTACAACAATAGATCTAGGATGAATTGGATACCTCTAAAAGTACTGTTTTTTTTCTGGCAGGGTATAATCATATCACTGAAAAGCAAAGATACCAAGTATAGATGGAGTATCTGCATAAGTCTCAAACATTGATCACAGTATCTAGCAAAGTCTCTGACATTCCTGTGGAAGTTTGTAATGGAGAATGGTACATTCCCATCATGTCTGAAAAACAGTAAAGTAATATCAATTGTACAAAACAGAAAATGAAGCATAGAATTATGATACAAGGTAAAAAATGTGGTGGAAGCTTTTTACTCTGATTGTCAAGTGATAAAGTGTGGGGTAGCACAAAGCTCAGTACTTGATCCACCGCTGTTTACACTGGGCATGTGAATGATATGGCAGCATCGTGAAAATAAAATGTAATCATGTACGTAGATGCCACATCCCTCATTGTAAGTAGCAGCTCAATAAATGATTTACAGTGTATTTTTAATGAAGAAAATGCCATATCTCTCCAGTCACTGACCACCTCCAAGAATCCCACCTTCCGGCCTCAAAGAAGCATCCCCTCATGACTCAATGGCACTCAGGACTGGAGCAATCACATTCTCAGCCAGGATTTCGACTACCTCTTGTTGTACCCTTCCCACCTGTCCCACAGAGGTATTCCACCACCCACTAAACCTACGCAATATCCTTGACCCCACCTACTTCACCACTGCCCTCAACCCCATGTCTCATGGCTCTTTTAACATAGATAAAATACCTGTCCCATATACTCTCCCATCACCACCTATTCCTGTCTGGTGACAAGCATCACCAATCCCAACCTGCTCCCTCTCCAGTATTACATAGTATTAGTCCACTAATCTGCCCATAGTTTGTTTCCCCACCCCCCTACCCCAACCTTCTGTGAAAACAGTCATGCAATCTACAAACTAAACTACAATCACTGTCCTGCATTCTACATGGGAATGACATTCAGCAAGCTTTCTGATCACATAAATGGCCAGTGACAAACTGTAGCCAAGAGACTGCCAGATCACTCAGTTACTGAGCATGATTAGATTAGATTAGATTTAATTTCATTCCAATTGATCCGTAGTGAGGAGGTCATCCAGGATGTAGGACATGTCAGAAAAACAATAATACATGACAAATATTTACAACTGAAACAAATAAGCTGATGTACCTTCCGCAGGTCCCAAATGGAATGATCGTCACTTTTTTTTAATGAGCACTATATGAAAGAATCATTTTACAAACACTAATGCACTGAATTTAAAACAAAAAAGATTTTTTTTTATTTATAAGGTAATAAACATGTGATAGAACTACTACAATACTTCTCACACACACACACACACACACACACACACACACACACACACACATATACACACACACTTATTTACAATGAACACATTACTGCACTGAAATGGTGCAGAATTTATATTGTACTTATACATACACACACACAAATCAGTTGGTTCTACTGAGAAATTCATCAATGGAGTAGAAGGAGTTGGCCACCAATAAATCCTTTAGGCTTCCCTTAAATTGAATTTCATTTATTATGGCTGCTGACAAGTTATTGAAAATGTGTGTTCCTGAATAATGCACACCTTTTTGTACAAGTGTAAGTGACTTTAAATCCTTGTGAAGATTATTCTTATTTCTAGTATTGATTCCATGAATTGAGCTGTTGGTTTGAAAAAGTGATATATTTTTAATGACAAATTTCATCAAGGAATAAATATATTGGGAAGCAGTAGTCAGTATCCTTAGTTCCCTAAACAGGCTTCTGCAGGATGTTCTAAAGTTCACACCACATATAACTCTTACTGCACGTTTTTCTGCCCAGAAAACTTTAGCTTGGCTTGATGAATTACCCCAAAAAATAATCCCATGTGACATTATGGAATGAAAGTAAGCATCATATGCCAGATTTTTTATTTTTATATCCCCTATGTCTGACACAATTCGCATTGCAAATAGAGATTTGTTAAGATGCTTCAGCAGTTCTGTGGTGTGCTCCTCCCAGTTGAATTTATTATCAAGCCGTAATCCCAAGAATTTAACACTGTCCACTTCTTCTATGTGCTATCTGCTTGTCATCGTATGTTAGGCATATACTTGTGGGACACCCCTTACAAGTTCTGAACTGCATGTAGTGTGTTTTTTTCAAAGTTTAGTGACAAAAAATTGGCTAGGAACCAGTGATTAATGTCCACAAATATTTTATTAGCCGATCTTTCTAAGACTAAACTTGATTTGCTATTTATTGCAATGTTTGTATCATCGGCAAACAATACAAACTTGGCATCTGGTAATGTTACTGATGAAAGATCATTGATATACACAAGAAAAAGCAAGGACCCTAAAATGGAACCTTGTGGGACCCCAAATGTAATTAGTTCCCAGCTGGATGATGCCTGATAGCTTAATGCATGTTTATTTCCTAATAACACCCTTTGTTTCCTGCCAGAGATATAAGATTTGAACCGTTTTGCAGTATTTCCTGTTACACCATAATATTCTAATTTACTTAGAAGGATATTGTGGTTTACACAGTCAAATGCTTTTGACTGATCACAAAATATACCAGTTGCCTGCAATTTTTTGTCTAATGAATTAAGCATATTTTCACTGTAAGTGTAGATAGCCTTCTCAATATCAGAACCCTTTAGAAATCCAAACTGCGACTTTAGCAGTATGATATTTGAGATAGGATGGTTATAAAGCCGATTGTACATCACTTTTTCTAAAATTTTTGAGAATGCTGGCAAAAGTGAAATTGGACAGAAATTTGATGCTATTATTTATCTCCCTTCTTAAACAGTGGCTTAACTTCCGCATATTTCAACCATTCAGCAAACATTCCACTGGTAAATGACTGGTTACACAGATAGCTTAATATGTTACTTAACTCAGAATCACATTCTTTAATTAACTTTGTTGATATTTCATCATACCCACTAGATGTTTTTGATTTTAAAGATTTTATGATGGACGTTATTTCTGCTGGGGTAGTGAGGGTCAAATTCATATTATGGAAGTTACTTGAATGTCCGCTCTGAGATATTCCATAGCAGCATCTACAGAATCTGACAGCACCATCTTTTCAGTAACAGTTATAAAATCTTCGTTAAAAAGTTCTGCAACACTATACACATCTGTCACCAATGTATCATTTACTCTTAATGCTATTTGTCCCTCTTCATGTCTGGCTCTAATGATCTCCTCCTTCACTGTATCCCATATTGTCTTTATTTTGTTATCTCATATGACCATCTTTCCCTTGTAATATATTTGCTTTGATGTTCGTATTACAGTCTTTAATATTTTGCAGAATTTCTTGTAATGTGCTATAGCATCAACATCAGAACCATTTCGGATTGACAGATACAGTTTTCTTTTTTTTATACAAGATACCCCTATTCCTTGAGTAATCCAAGGCCTCTTTGTAACCTTTGCTCTAACCTTGGCTAGATTTGGGGGAAAATAGTGTTCAAATATGGTAAACGCTTTATTAGAAAAAATGTTACATTTTTCATTCGTGCCATGAGCACTGTAAACATCAGTCCAGTGAATGTCTCTGAGGAGTGTCCTAAAATAATCAATTTTTGGCTTATTGATTACCCGCTTGAACTCAGATGTAACAGATTTTATATCCTGTTCACTATTAACATTTAACAGAAGGAACTGCATGTCATGGTCTGAGAGGCCATTGACTATTGGACTTTTCTATAAAGATATTATCAATGGCTGTTTGTGAGCAATTGGCTACCCTAGTGGGGAAATTTACATCGGCAACTAAGTTGAATGACAGTGTTACTAACTCAAATAAGTTCTTATTGGGAGAGTCTTTAAGGAAATCTACATTGAAATCACCAGCAACCACTATTTCTTTGTTTTTGGTTGTTAAATGGGCCAGTACAGCTTCAAGGTGGTTTATAAACAGATTAAAGTTACCTGCAGGTGCTCAATATGCACGTAATATTATGAAGGATTTTTTGTGAAATTCTACTTCTCTTGCACGTGCTTCCGTATGCTGTTCTAGGCAAAACTTATGAATGTCTGAGTTCTTAAATTTATGACAGTTCCTGATGAATGTGGCAACTCCTCCTTTCTCCATTTCTACTCTACAAAAGTGAGATGCCAACCTAAACCCTGTTACACTAAAACTTCTATACCAGTGGTCACATGACAGTCAGAGAGGCAGATTATGTCAGCTTGGTTTGAGGGCTCTAATTCATCTATGTAGATAATTAATTCGTTAATTTTATTTCTCAGTCCTCGAATATTTTGATGCACTAAAGTTAGCTGACATTTCACATTGACTGAGTTAAAATTTGGTAGAGTTGAAATACTTGCTGATTGTTGAAAATTCTTAACCAATAGCTGTTTATGCTGATGTAATAAGCTAGAATTATGTTTTTTGGTTTATTTCTCAAACTGAAGGTTTGTCTCAGTCCTAATCTCTCTTAAAATTTGGTTTCTTTCTGTCCTCCTTCCCCTAAAAAAGGATCTTTTCTGAACCCTAGAACCACTGGTATTTTATCACTCATGACAGTGCCTCCCTCCTTTAACTTTCCTGCTATTTTCCCAACCAGTTTACCCTTAACTTTTCCTGTTGAGGTGAAGGCCATGCCTAGTGTAATCCCACCTACTGAGAGAATCAACAGGAACCACACCAATGTGTGACCCTGCACCCAACGTAAGCAGCCGTTCCAACTCCAAATTATCTCTCTTGACAGAAGAGTTCAAATTCGGTTGGTCATGGCGCTCAAGAACAGATACAAACTCAACACTAGTATGCTTCGATGCTGATGCAATCTTTGCCAGGTCACACTCTATGCTGTACCCAGGATCTCTGCCCATTTTTCACTTCAGTGACTGCTTCACATCCTGCACAGTCTGGATACTTCCTACCAACACCAGTTTTTCTGAATTGTGCAGATGGGAACTCTCCCTACAATATATCCTATGTTTTCACAACTCCCTGGCCTCAGCCTTCATTAGTGCCTTTCCTTCACCTACCTATCCCCTTCCCTGATCCTGCTCCAGTACTACACAGCCTCACAGCCTTCTATTCCACCAACTGAAAGGTCACATTTTTAGCAGCCTTTTTGTTGTGCCTGCCTGCAACTCAGCATTTCCTCTACATGGTGAATAGCAGTCTATCCTTTTAATATAATATTCACATTCACATGCACAGACACCCATATACTCACACCCACAGCTGCAACAAGCCTGACTATTGACTAGCAATTATTTAGAGCAGTTGTATGAGTGAGTGGATGGAGGTGGGGAGGGAGTAGGCAAAGGTACATGAGGTGAGGAATGGGTAGTGGCATAGTGTGAGACAGGTTTTGTGAAGCAGAGGCTGCACAAGGAAATGAAAGGGGTTCAGAGGATAAACCACAAAAGGGGTAGAGAGAGGGAGCAGGGGAAAAGGAAGGGGAGGAAAGGAGATGAAAGTGAAGCTGAAGGGTGAGAAAGGGAGGGAGAGAGAAAGGAGAGGGATGGAAAAGGGGGAGTAGAGAAAAGAGAGTGAGTCTACTCAGGCAACTGCCCTCAATAACCAATAATGAACAGATTGTCCCACCACATCTACAAGTGTGAATGTCTGGGTATCTGTGTGGTTGTGCAGGGGAATGTGCACGCTTTAGCAAGAGAAAGAGCAAGAGCTCGAAAGTTAGTTTAAATACTGTATCCTGTCGAGTGTTTTATGCACCACACATCAGTCAGGTAGAGCAGCAAATGAGCATATAAAAAGATCACTGAAACTCTATCTCAAATTAAATTGTCCACCAACACTAAACAGGAAACAGTAGAACAGCTTGAAAGGAGTCAAAGATGATTATATAATGCAGGCTTTCATTATCAGTATTTGTATAATTGGTGATTTTTGTTAAAGTCTGGCAACCTGGATAAATCTGCTGTAACAGATCATGCTCTAGGACCAGGGAACCACCAAATTTGTTTCCCAGATACCATGGTTTTATCAGGATCCAAACATTACTATACTAGGATGCATTCAGAAGCCTAAACAAATTCTAATAGTAAAGAACAAAAGTTGAAATTAGACAAGTTCTGGGCCTAAGTGCTCAATAAAAGAAACATCATCAACTTGTCCCCACTAAAAGTTCCATAACACACAATGTAGTGACTCCACAAACTTAGGCAGTAGTATAATGACATCACAGACTGTTGCATGGATACGTATAAACAGTTCGGCTTTCTGAGCCTGTTTGATTTTTAGCTGTCTTCTGAGTCATTATAGCCTCTGATGATGCCTTCACCATTGGAAGACAAAATGTTAGGCAGAAAATCATACCTTGAACCATGACCTAATGCCCATAAAACAAAAATCACCAGTAATTCAAATACGATTATCACATCAACAGTACAAGAGTGTGACTGGCTGATAAAGATGCTGCTAAAGCTGGGTGCTTATTATACAACAGACTGCAGATAGTTTAAAAATGTGAAAGAACTACCAGTCTTCAAAACAAAACTAAGAGAATACTATAAACAGTATATTTGTACAGTGTTAAGGAATATTTTGAGACTAGTCCAAAAGAACTTGAAATTTTAGTATTAAGGCATTATTTTGGGAAATGTGCTACATATAATGTGTCAAAAATGCAGAACATTAAACAACGGAAAGTTCAGGTTGGGTTATCAACAATATTATGAAAAGGATAGATTGCTACTAATCATGAAAATGACACTTTGATTTTGCAGGTAGGCACAATGATAAGACCATTATACATTGGGCTTCTGACCAAAAGTTTCTTCAGAAAGGAATCACACACACACACATATTCATGAAAGCCAGAACACCTCATGCACACATGACCGTTATCTCTGACCATAATCTAGAGTGCTACTTCAATCTGAGTATCAAAGGAAATTGACGGAGATCCGAAATGTGAAATAATTTGGGTGAAGGTCACGGTTAAAGCAGGCTCAGACATGCTAATTGGATGTCTCTATAGGTCCTCTGGCTCAGCAGCTGTTGTGACTGAGCACTTGAAGTATAGTATGGAAAATATTTCGAGTAGATTTCCCCACCATGTTATAGTTCTGGGTGGAGATTTTAATTTGCCAGATATAGACTGGGAGACTCAAATGTTCATAACAGGTGGCAGGGACAAAGAATCCAGTGAAATTTTTAGAGTGCTTTATCTGAAAACTACCTCGAGCAGTTAAACAGAGAACCGACTCGTGGCGATAACATATTAGACCTTCTGGTGACAAACAGACCCGAACTATTTGAAACAGTTAACGCAGAACAGGGAATCAGCGATTATAAAGCGGTTACCGCATCGATGATTTCAGCCGTAAATAGAAATATTAAAAAAGGTAGGAAGATTTTTCTCTTTAGCGAAAGTGACAAAAAGCAGATTTCAGAGTGCCTGATGGCTCAACACAAAAGTTTTGTCTCAAGTACAGTTAGTGTTGAGGATCAGTGGACAAAGTTCATAACCATTGTACAATATGTGTCAGATGAGTATGTGCCAAGCAAGATCGTAAGAGATGGAAAAGTGCCACCGTGGTACAACAACCGAGTTAGAAAACTGCTGCGGAAGCAAAGGGAACTTGACAGAAAACATAAACATAGCCAAAGCCTTGCAGACAAACAAAAATTACACAAAGCGAAATGTAGTGTGAGGAGGGATATGTGAGAGGCATTCAATGAATTTGAAAGTAAAGTTCTATGTACTGACTTGGCAGAAAATCCTGAGAAATTTTGGTCTTATGTCAAAGCGGTAAGTGGATCAAAACAAAATTTCCAGGCACTCTGTGACCAAAATGGTACTGAAGCAGAGGATGACAGTCTAAAGGCCGAAATACTAAATGTCTTTTTCCAAAGCTGTTTCACAGAGGAAGACTGCACTGTAGTTCCTTCTCTAGATTGTCGCACAGATGACAAAATGGTAGATATCGAAATAGACAACAGAGGGATAGAGAAACAATTAAAATCGCTCAAAAGAGGAAAGGCCACTGGACCTGATGGGATACCAGTTCGATTTTACACAGAGTACACGAAGGAACTTGCCCCCCTTCTTGCAGCGGTGTACCGTAGGTCTCTAGAAGAGCATAGCGTTCCAAAGGATTGAAAAAGGGCACAGGTCATCCCTGTTTTCAAGAAGGGATGTCGAACAGATGTGCTGAACTATAGACCTATATCTCTAACGTCTATCAGTTGTAGAATTTTGGAACACGTATTATGTTCGAGTATAATGACTTTTCTGGAGACTAGAAATCTACTCTGTAGGAATCAGCATGGGTTTTGAAAAAGACGATTGTGTGAAACCCAGCTCGCGCTATTCGTCCACAAGACTCAGAGGACCATAGACACGGGTTCCCAGGTAGATGCCGTGTTTCTTGACTTCTGCAAGGCATTCAATACAGTTCCTCACAGTCGTTTAATGAACAAAGTAAGAGCATATGGACTATCAGACCAATTGTGTGATTGGAGTGAAGAGTTCCTAGATAACAGAACACAGCATATCATTCTCAATGGAGAGAAGTCTTCCGAAGTAAGAGTGATTTCAGGTGTGCCGCAGGGGAGTGTCATAGGACCGTTGCTATTCACAATAAACATAAATGACCTAGTGGATGACATCGGAAGTTCACTGAGGCTTTTTGTGGATGATGCTGTGGTATATCGAGAGGTTGTAACAATGGAAAATTGTACTGAAATGCAGGAGGATCTGCAGCGAATTGACGCATGGTGCAGGGAATGGCAATTGAATCTCAATGTAGACAAGTGTAATGTGCTGCAAATACAAAGAAAGAAAAATCCCTTATCATTTAGCTACAATATAGCAGGTCAGCAACTGGAAGCAGTTAATTCCATAAAGTATCTGGAAGTACGCATTAGGAGTGATTTAAAATGGAATGATCATATAAAGTTGATCGTCGGTAAAGCAGATGCCAGACTGAGATTCATTGTAAGAATCCTAAGGAAATGCAATCCGAAAACAAAGGAAGTAGGTTACAGTACGCTTGTTCGCCCACTGCTTGAATACTGCTCAGCACTGTGGGATCCGTACCAGATAGGGTTGATAGAAGAGATAGAGAAGATCCAATGGAGAGCAGCGCAGTTCGTTACAGGATCATTTAGTAATCGTGAAAGCGTTGCGGAGATGATAGATAAAATCCAGTGGAAGACTCTGCAGGAACACACTCAGTAGCTCGGTACGGGCTTTTGTTGAAGTTTCGAGAACATACCTTCACCGAGGAGTCAAGCAGTATATTGCTCCCTCCTACGTATATCTTGCGAAGAGACCATGAGGATAAAATCAGAGAGATTAGAGCCTACACAGAGGCATACCGACAATCCTTCTTTCCACGAACAATACGAGACTGGAATAGAAGGGATAACCGATAGAGGTACTCAAGGAACCCTCCGCCACACACCATCAGGTGGCTTGCGGAGTATAGATATAGATGTAGTTGTAGAGGACACAGTTGAATTTGGGCCAGAATTAGCAGTCATGCGTATGTGCTTGGTTGTATGAATCTGTATGTATTTCCTTCCTGAAGATAGCTTTGGCTGAAAGTTCAATGTCTAACTGTCTTTTCGTTGTGCCTGTCTGCAACTCAACTATCATTTTCATAGTGAGTAGCAATATATCTTTTTCATAAAAGTGCACAAGACATTTTCTTATGTTTGAGCAACTTTCAAGCACTGCATGAATTACATTAGTTACAAAGTCTTTGTTTTGCCTTTATTTTCATTCATTATTTATAAATACATGTTTGTGTCAGGAAGTTGTTTCTGAAAGTATTTGTATGGAGTGTAGCCATGTATGGAAGTGAAACATGGACAATAAATAGTTTGGACAAGAAGAGAATAGAAGTTTTCAAAATGTGGTGCTACAGAAGAATGCTGAAGATTAGATGGGTAGAAGATCACATAACTAATGAGGGGGTATTGAATAGAATTGGGGAGGAGTTTGTGGCACAACTTGACTAGAGGAAGGGACCGGTTGGTAGGGCATATTCTGAGGCATCAAGGGATCACCAATTTAGTATTGGAGGGCAGCGTGGAAGGTAAAAATTGTAGAGGGAGACCACGAGATGAATACACTAAGCAGATTCAGAAGGATGTAGGTTGCAATAGGTACTGGGAGATGAAGAGGCTTGCACAGGATAGAGTAGCATGGAGAGCTGCATCAAACCAGTCTCAGACTGAAGACCACAACAACAACAACAACAACAGTGGGTCTATTGGGAATTAATATAATTGCTCAAATTTTAATTTACTCTGTAACTGTAAATTGTAAAATCCAATATCACTCTAAACATTGATCAAAGGATAAATGGACAAATAAATAAAATTTGACCTCTTTCACATATATCCGCATTTGTAATGGGTGTTGTTACCTCTTTCAGGAAATACTTCTTGACTCACTGATTGTTTCAAAAACAAAAAAAAATTCGTGGGAGCACTGGTACATCAGCACAAGGTTATTATATTTTGGTTTAAATAAGCTTACTGGACAAAATATTAGTCATCCATTAAAAGAGCACGCTGTTCACTTTGAAATACTGTATTTGATGTAGCATCTTGTTCCAATTACTGAATACATTTCAGAATGGAATAATGGTGATCAGTTATCAAGATTGCAAGTGAAACAAAATAGCTTGCCCTTAGGCTGGTTGAACAAAAAATCAGTTTCTTTTTACTTTTGCCCCGTTTGGTAACATTAAAACTCAAGCAAGAAAGAAAGAAAGAAAATGCAAGGAGAACTGCATTCCAACATCTTTAAGAAAATTTGAAGCTATTTAATTCAGTTGTTTAATGGTCTTGTTCAGAACTAAATATGTACTGAAATTGGATGAACATCCAAATCTCCTTCTCCTCCCTTTCTCTGTCCATCTCCTCCTCATCCTCTCTTGCTCTATCTCCTCACCCTTCCCCCCTTTCTGTCCATCACCTCTCCACCCTCACTCACTCTCTCTCTCTCTCTCTCTCTCTCTCTCTCACTCTCTATCTATCTATCTACCTATCTTATCTTATCTATCTCTTCCTGCCCTCCTTTCTTTCTATCATCTCCTCTCACTTCTCTTTGTCCATCTCCATCTTCCCCCTCTCTATGTCCATTTCCTGTTCCCACCTCTCTCTATCCACTTCCTCTTCCCTCCTCTCTCTGACCTTAAACCTTGTTTATTGTTATTGCAGACTCACATTTTATTAAAAAAATCTGGTAGTCCATGTATAGAACTTTTTTGTTTTCTATGAAAACCAAATGCAAGGAAGAAAAGAAAATTACGTATTCTTGTTGACACAATTTTTTTAAAAATATGTGTAATTAGAAAGAACATAAATGGGAGAAACAGTATGTCTGACTATGGGAAAGAAAAGAAAATCACATATTTTCACAGTTGAGTACAGCACAGGGTTTACTTTATCAGAATCAGTTTTAACAGAAAACCTGTACATTGTTCTTTAAAAACTATCTAAGCCATATCAGTCCAAATATCTCAAATATAAACTATCTCAATCCAAATGTTCATTAGAGTAGTGTGTAAAAATTTGAAGTAAATTGCTCAAAAACTTTTTCAAGATTTTTGTTAATAATGTTTTCCCTTTATATATTACATTTACATATTAAAAATATGCACAGTGTATGTCTGCCTGAATGTTAATTAGAGTATTGTGTAAAAATTTGAAGTATCGCAGTCAAGAACCTTTCAATACAGGGTGTTTATAAATGAATATTGGGGTTTTAACGCTTTATAATATTTATTACATTAAACTTACAGTTATAAATGATACGTCAAATGAAAGAGCAACTCGAACAGTTGTGTTTGGCACCAGTGTGCATGCACAGTGCGCAATGGTTCCGCCACAAACCGCTAGACAGCGGTAGTAGTGAAGATGGCGACTAGTGAACAGAAAGCGTTTTGTGTTTTGCAGTTTGTAAAGAGCGAATATATAGTTACTGCGCAACATGCATTCTGGCTGAAGTTCAGCTGTGATCCTCCAAATTATAATAACATTCATAGATGGTATCATCAATTTGAAGATACCAGCTGCCTTTGTAAAGGGGAGAGCACAGGATGACCAAGAGTTAGTGAAGAGACTGTTGAGTGAGTGAGAGAGTCGTTCACACATAGTCCAAAGAAATCAGTCCGGAGGCTAGTCATGAATTACAAATTCCCGTGTCGACTGTTTTGAAAGTTTTAAGAAAATGCGTACAACTACGTCCTTACCGTTTACAGTTATTACAGGCTCTAAAGCCAGCAGACCATGGCTTATGTACCAACTTCACAAACAGAATCTTGTTTCATGGTGATGAAGATTTTCTGGAACATGTTGCCTTCAGTGATGAATTGGCATTTCACCTTAGTGGACATGTTAACACTCACAATGTGTGCATCTGGGGCTCAGAAAATCCTCACAAGGTGGTACAAATGCAACGAGATTCCCCTAAAGTGACTGTTTTTTGTGCCGTATCCCAGTGGATAGTTTATGGGTCATTCTTTTTTGGTGAACCTACTGTAACTGGCAGTTCTTACCTTGATACACTAGAGCAACTTCTCTTCCCTCAGTCGTAAGAAGATGAGCCAGAGAATTTCATTTTACAGCAAGATAGTGTGCCAGCTCACTGGCATAGCGAAGTACATGATTGGTTGAACTTCACTGCACCCAAGCACTGGATAGGCCACAAGGGGCCCAATGACAGGGCTTGCTTTGCGTGGCTTCCACGTTCACCCAACCTAACGCCACGCAATTTTTTCCTTTGGGGCTTCATCAAGAATTGTGTGTACGTGCCACCGTTATCAGCAGACCTCCCTGAATTAAGAAACCGGATTGAAGCAGCTGTTGCTACATTCAATGAAGACACACTTATCAACGTTTGAGAAGAACTCTGCTATAGACTTGATGTGTGCCATGTGACAAATGGTGCTCACATTGAACATTTATAAGGTTCTTGGTAAAACTGAGTTGCTCTTTCATTTGACATATCATTTATAACTATAAGTTTAATATAATAAATATTATAAAGTGTTAAAACCCCGATAGTCATTTATAAACACCCTGTATTTTTGATATATATTACATTTATACTTATATACTGTAACATTAAAAATGTCTATGCTATGTCTATCCAAACATTCGTTAGAGTAGCCTATAAAAATTTTCAAGATTTTGGTAACAACATTTCCCCATTGTATACTACATATGTATTTATATATTACGTATATTAAAAAATATGTACCAATACTCATATGATTGTTTGTTAGAGTTTTGTGTAAAAATTTGAAATAAATTGGCCAAGAAAATTTTTATGTTTTGGTACCATTTCCCCTTTACATACTACACATCCAGTTATATGTTAAAAATGTATACCCTATGTCTGTCCAAACGATCAGCAGAGTATGATGCAAAAATCTGAAGTAAATTAGTCAAGAACTTTTCGAGATTTTTTACAAGAGTATTTCCCCATTATATATTACATACATACTTATACATTTAAAATGTATGGCCTATGTCCATAAAATATATGGCCTGAATGTTTGTTAGAGTACCATATATATATATATATATATATATATATATATATATATATATATATATATATATATATATATATATATATATATATATATATAATGGAAGGAAACATTCCACGTGGGAAAAATTATATATAAATACAAAGATGAGGTGACTTACCGAACAAAAACGCTGGCAGGTCGATAGACACACAAACAAACACAAACATACACACAAAATTCAAGCTTTCGCAACAAATTGTTGCCTCATCAGGAAAGAGGGAAGGAGAGGGGAAGACGAAAGGAAGTGGGTTTTAAAGGAGAGGGTAAGGAGTCATTCCAATCCCGGGAGCGGAAAGACTTACCTTAGGGGGAAAAAAGGACAGGTATACACTCGCACACACGCACATATCCATCCACACATACAGACACAAGCAGACATATTTAAATATGTCTGCTTGTGTCTGTATGTGTGGATGGATATGTGCGTGTGTGCGAGTGTATACCTGTCCTTTTTTCCCCCTAAGGTAAGTCTTTCCGCTCCCGGGATTGGAATGACTCCTTACCCTCTCCTTTAAAACCCACTTCCTTTCGTCTTCCCCTCTCCTTCCCTCTTTCCTGATGAGGCAACAATTTGTTGCGAAAGCTTGAATTTTGTGTGTATGTTTGTGTTTGTTTGTGTGTCTATCGACCTGCCAGCGTTTTTGTTCGGTAAGTCACCTCATCTTTGTATTTATATATATATATATATATATATATATACTCCTGGAAATGGAAAAAAGAACACATTGACACCGGTGTGTCAGACCCACCATACTTGCTCCGGACACTGCGAGAGGGCTGTACAAGCAATGATCACACGCACGGCACAGCGGACACACCAGGAACCGCGGTGTTGGCCGTCGAATGGCGCTAGCTGCGCAGCATTTGTGCACCGCCGCCGTCAGTGTCAGCCAGTTTGCCGTGGCATACGGAGCTCCATCGCAGTCTTTAACACTGGTAGCATGCCGCGACAGCGTGGACGTGAACCGTATGTGCAGTTGACGGACTTTGAGCGAGGGCGTATAGTGGGCATGCGGGAGGCCGGGTGGACGTACCGCCGAATTGCTCA
Organism: Schistocerca americana; assembly: GCF_021461395.2. Lineage (NCBI taxonomy): Eukaryota > Metazoa > Arthropoda > Insecta > Orthoptera > Acrididae > Schistocerca > Schistocerca americana. The sequence continues at coordinate 413,926,318 of NC_060121.1, read as the reverse complement.
ACACGTGGGGCGTGAGGTCTCCACAATACATCGATGTTGTCGCCAGTGGTCGGCGGAAGGTGCACGTGCCCGTCGACCTGGGACCGGACCGCAGCGACGCACGAATGCACGCCAAGACCGTAGGATCCTTCGCAGTGCCGTAGGGGACCGCACCGCCACTTCCCAGCAAATTAGGGACACTGTTGCTCCTGGGGTATCGTCGAGGACCATTCGCAACCGTCTCCATGAAGCTGGGCTACGGTCCCGCACACCGTTAGGCCGTCTTCCGCTCACGCCCCAACATCGTGCAGCCCGCCTCCAGTGGTGTCGCGACAGGCGTGAATGGAGGGACGAATGGAGACGTGTCGTCTTCAGCGATGAGAGTCGCTTCTGCCTTGGTGCCAATGATGGTCGTATGCATGTTTGGCGCCGTGCAGGTGAGCGCCACAATCAGGACTGCATACGACCGAGGCACACAGGGCCAACACCCGGCATCATGGTGTGGGGAGCGATCTCCTACACTGGCCGTACACCACTGGTGATCGTCGAGGGGACACTGAATAGTGCACGGTACATCCAAACCGTCATCGAACCCATCGTTCTACCATTCCTAGACCGGCAAGGGAACTTGCTGTTCCAACAGGACAATGCACGTCCGCATGTATCCCGTGCCACCCAACGTGCTCTAGAAGGTGTAAGTCAACTACCCTGGCCAGCAAGATCTCCGGATCTGTCCCCCATTGAGCATGTTTGGGACTGGATGAAGCGTCGTCTCACGCGGTCTGCACGTCCAGCACGAACGCTGGTCCAACTGAGGCGCCAGGTGGAAATGGCATGGCAAGCCATTCCACAGGACTACATCCAGCATCTCTACGATCGTCTCCATGGGAGAATAGCAGCCTGCATTGCTGCGAAAGGTGGATATACACTGTACTAGTGCCGACATTGTGCATGCTCTGTTGCCTGTGTCTATGAGCCTGTGGTTCTGTCAGTGTGATCATGTCATGTATCTGACCCCAGGAATGTGTCAATAAAGTTTCCTCTTCCTGGGACAATGAATTCACGGTGTTCTTATTTCAATTTCCAGGAGTGTATATATAGAGAGAGAGAGAGAGAGAGAAACATTCCACATGGGAAAAATATATCTAAAAACAACAATATATCTAAAAACAAGTGTTTGTTTGTGTGTCTATCGACCTGCCAGCGCTTTTGTTCGGTAAGTCACCTCATCTTTGTTTATATATATAATTTTTCCCACATGGAATGTTTCCTTCCATTATATTAAAAACAAGGATGATGTGACTTACCAAACGAAAGTGCTGGCAGGTCGATAGACACACAAACATACACACAAAATTCAAGCTTTCACAACCAACGGTTGCTTCATCAGGAAAGAGGGAAGAAGATGGAAAGACGAAAGGATGTGGGTTTTAAGGGAGAGGGTAAGGAGTCATTCCAATCCCGGGAGCGGAAAGACTTGCCTTGGGGGGGAAAAAGGACAGGTATACACTCGCACACACACACATATCCATCTGCACATACACAGACTTGAATTTTGTGTGTATATTTGTGTTTATTTGTGTGTCTGTGTGTGTGCGGATGGATATGTGTGTGTGTGTGTGTGTGTGCGAGTGTGTTTTGTGTGTATATTTGTGTTTATTTGTGTGTCTGTGTGTGTACGGATGGATATGTGTATGTGTGTGCGAGTGTATACCTGTTCTTTTTTCCTCCCAAGGTAAGTCTTTCTGCTCCCGGGATTGGAATGACTCCTTACCCTCTCCCTTAAAACCCACATCCTTTCGTCTTTCCTGATGAAGCAACCGTTGGTTGCGAAAGCTTGAATTTTGTGTGTATGTTTGTGTTTGTTTGTGTGTCTATCGACCTGCCAGCACTTTCGTTTGGTAAGTCACATCATCCTTGTTTATATAGCCTATGTCTGCCAAATGTTTATTAGAGTTTCATCCAACAATCTGAAGTAAATCGGTCACAACTTTTAAAGATTTTTGGTAAGAATGTTAAACTTTGACTTGTAATTACATAATAGTATAGATTGTCTGACAGAAAAATATGCCAGCCATATTTTTGGAATCTTTATAGTTTATTGTGTTCCCACATAAGAGAATAATTATATCATTTAAATGAGTTATAAATGCACTTCAATACAGCAGAATTGTTTGCCATTGCATTAGGACTCATTCACCCACCCATTCATGCACTGCATCCCACAAATCTCATCATGAAAAGATTGTTTAGGGATGAGGAATAAGTAAAGTTATACATTAACAGGCAGAAGCAACCACTGAAGACTATTGTGTGTGTGTGTGTGTGTGTGTGTGTGTGTGTGTGTGTGTGTGTGTGTTTGTGTGTGTGTGTGTGTGTGTGTGTTTAAAGAAAGGATATACTCTGAAAACTTAACAACATTTTCAGTCTTGCTTATAGCCTATTGACTGCTAAATTGTATTATGTATTGTTATCTTTGCTTATTCCAGTATTTGTATTCCACCCGAGACTTTCCATTATATATATCAGTGTGTGGTCACACAAACTGAAATATACATATATATAGAATTAGCAGGATATAAACACTATATAGCAGTACACTGATATTTAATCATCAATTAAGTGAACAGAACCAACTGCTGATAATGTTTGTCTCTGTTAATGTATGGCTTGATTCATTCCATCGCATTACAAGTTACTTAATGTTGGAATCAGTGTTATAAGATGAGTGAACAGATGAATGTTAATTTCCATAAAAGATATAACTGCAGTACAGATCTATACATATATTAAAATTGTTACTTGCTGATGCCCGTACATAGAGGATATTTAAGAAAAATTAATATGAGGCATCTTTATAACAGGAGCCCAAACCGAAACTATTCTTCTTCTTCTTCTAACCCCCCCACCCCCAATCAATCTGTATGTTTATGTGTGTGTCACGCAAAAACTACTGCACAAAATTGAATTTGGTTTTCACAGTGTATTGTTCGATGTCTAACTTAAAATTTAATATATGTTTTATTTTGATATGCCACCTAGAAGCTGTATTATCTATGCATACAGAGTGTTTTCCTTAACTGAGTCAGTATGAGGAAATTGGAATCCATAGGAGACACAGGGAAACAGAAACTTTTAATTGCTTTTTTGTGAAAACAATTTTGCCCTAATCTAATATTTGGTCAAGCAGGAGTTGTCCATGAAAAGGAGTAAAATTGACAATAATTTTATTTTTTTATGTTGATTGACTAAGTTCTATGTAAGGATTACTTCATTATATTGGAAGGAAAAAATCTGGGACAGCAGAACTTTTATACATCTAGACTAAATAAACCAGGATAGAAATGATGGAATCTGTAAAAAGTAGTATTTGGGAACAGTTTATCATCAGAATTATAATCTTAATAGTTTAATCCTTTTATCCATAGACATTCTTGAATTCATTCTTGAATCAATGTAACTGTTACTGTTAAGTTTGTTGAATTGATGCTACTATTATCATTGATAAGTTTGTCAAGTTGACACTAAAAATTTATTATTGTTGATAAGTTTGTCAAGTTGACAATAAAAATCACTTTCTTGCATTTCTTCAGAGGTTTTCATCATGTCTTATTGATATAAGTGAAGTGATGCAATTGTTGTGATTTCATATAAGTGTCTTCATTTATCTAACTTCTGTCATTCTAGAATTCATTCTGCAATTGATATGACTATTATCTTCGATAAGTTGTCGAGTAGTAATAATGTCTTCCCGAAAATAATCTAACTTTTCTTAGCCAAATGAACACGTCTGAGAAGATGAACAGTAAGTGAATGATAATGTGAAGAATGTGTAGCGCCACAGCACTCTAGAATTGCATCTTCCCAATCTCAAGAGACTTCTTGTGAATTCGAATCATCTTTGAATGCTAATATATCCTGTAGTAGTCTGTAGAGAATAATGTAGAATGTAAATGTCATTTGAGTGCAGTCCAATCTCACCACACTGCAGCCTGAACTGTGGAGACTCAGGAAGAATGTGAGATTTGATAATACTCTGATCTCTTAGGCACCATGAGATTTCCCAATCTATAGAGACCATTTCTGAATGGGAACTGCATTTGGCCAATGATTGCACCTGTCATGAAATCTCACTTTCTCTTGAAATGCACCAGGAAAGAGAAGTACATTTATCTGCTGACCATAGCCATCATGAAATTTTGCAGCTGCAAGAGATCAATACACTAAGCAGATTCAGAAGGATGTAGGTTGCAGTAGGTACTGGGAGATGAAGAAGCTTGCACAGGATAGAGTAGCATAGAGAGCTGCATCAAACCAGTCTCAGGACTGAAGACCACAACAACGGAGACAGATGAGCAGCAGAAGCTTTTTTTATCAGCTGACCAGAGCTGTCATGATATTTTGCAACTTTTGCAGACAAAAGAGCAGCACAAGCTTCATTTGCCTCCTGAGCATTGTCACCATGAACGTTCCTGGCTTTTGGAGACAGAAGAACAACATGAGCTTCGTTTGTCCACTGAGCATAATCACCATAAAAATTGAGGGCTTTTGGAGACAGATGAGCAGCAGGAGTTTCATTTGTCTGCTGAGCATAGTCTCCATGAAAATTCAGCTTTTGAAGACATATGAGTATCATGAACTTTGTCTGTCTGCTACTCAGAGCCGCTACCATCACTTGAAACAAGAAAGGAGTCATTTATAGAAAGTGCAACTAACACAATCCAGTGAGACCTTTGCAGTTAGAGGAAGACTGACTAAGTGATGCCATTCTTAGGCAGTCAATGATGATGACAAGTCAATGATGTACAATCCTGAGCAGCTGCCATGGCTAGAAGAAGAGAAAAGTGAATTTGACTATGATTCAGTAAAAACATATATCAGTTTTTCTCAGCTTGGCTATATGAATGAAATATACACTCATTGCCATGTTTTGAGGTAGCATGGAGAACCCAAGGGAATCTGCTGTTCATCTGACAAAGTTCGCCTGCAAAGAATACAAGACCCACCAGAGCCATTGACAGAGTTATTAAGTGAAGAACATCCACTATTGAAACACTTTTTGGTGAGGGCTCAGTAAGGTGGCAATCCCCATGTGCAAGAATTCTTGGACATTTTATTAAACATTGACAAGCTTATATTGCCCAAACTTAATGGATTAGTGTCTCTGTCAGAGAGTGTTTGTTTAATTGTTCCTTCAGTGGAGGAGCTTATTCATTTTGTTTGTGGAGATGTATCCCAAATAACAAGTCACAAGAATTCTTGGTTTTGTGAACAAGCAACAATGACATCCAAGTGATCAAGTAGCTGCTATAAACCAGAGCATTTTGGAAAAAATTGATGGTAATGAGGTGGTGTATTGATCCTATCAATTATCCAGTAATGTTTCTCAACTCCCTTGCTACATCCAGACTCCCCACACATAATACTGTTCTGAAAGTGGGTCTTCCGATTATGCTGCTTCAGAACTTAGCCCCTCCAAAGCTGTCATTTTGTAACAATATTATAGAAGCTGACATTGTTATGGGCTGTAAAGCTGATGAAATAGTTTCATACGTTGCGTACCCCTCGTTCCCAACAATTTCCCTCTCAAGTTCAAACTCATGCAGTTTACCATGAGCATATGCTTCACAATGACCATCAACAAATTGCAAGGACAGATGCACTGAGCTCTCAGCATCAACCTCAGGATGAACTGTTTCTCACATAGACAACTCTACATAGCTTGTGAGTGATTCACTAGCTCAGATGACATATTTATAATGGCTCCTATGGGCAAAACATCAAATGTTGTATATAAAGATTTCTTTTTAATTTTTGTAATTCCTTTAAATACAACACAAGGCTGTCCCCCTATTCGGGTTTTTTGATATTCCATACTTCAAATATCTGTATCTGCACTTAACAAATACATCAATTCTTTACCATTGCACCATTTTGACAGCTTCACCTTCAGTCTTTTACATATGTTTTTCTCACTGATAATGAGCTTCAGGATTTTTTAAAATCCATGCGGGTTCTGGATGCACATGTATGAAGTCACAGGTAAAAGCTAGTTTTAAATAAAAAATACACACTTCATTATTTATAATTGTTTCCTTATAAAGAAAATTTATATTTTTGTTAGTTTATAGCCTTATTGTTTGTATTTATTCGTTAGCTCTTGGATCTGAAACTAAATGTGATACTGTGTACTACTTAACAATGAATAACAAATGTTGACTTAAGACTCCTAATGTAGGTTCACATCATTCCAGTATAGTAAGAACACAACGTTGTTTGTTTTGTGTAGTAACTTTAAATACTGCTCTATATTTTTCAGCAAGTAAGAAAAAACAGTTGAACAGTGTAAAAGAATGGTCTACTAAACAAAAGATTTTTGTAAAAGGTGAAAGCAAAGATAAAAAATGCATTAACAATAAAAATGTTTCTGATGAAAAAGAATATAAAGAAGCTAACTCGAAGAAAATTTTCCGCGGTGAGATACCAAAGCCAGCACCAAGAAAACCTGGGAAAATTCATGTTAGTTTTACTCCTAGGGTGTTTCCAACTCCCAAAAGAGAGTCTCAGGAAAAAGAAGAGCAGGAGGTAAGATGCTCAAACAAAAATAATGGATGTAAAAGTTAGCTTGTCTAATTCATTCAGTCAGATCTCTGCAATGCAGTGCACTCACATTATGTACAGAATTTTACATCGAATGCGGCAGAAAAAGTGACATTAGCTGCAGGGCAGGCACGAACCCTTAAAAAGAAAATCAGTCATCCATATTTAATTTTTGCAACTAGTGGTTGGTTGGTAGTTAGTTAACAATAAGACAAACAAGACAGATATACTTACTGGTGTTAATGGAAAAGACAGTTCATTTAAGAATAGTATTTTGATTTGTTAGGTGCAAGAGAGAAGCTGCTGTAATTACCTATTGGGGACTACATGACATTGTTTTTGTTCTTGGGTTTCATTGACTGAGCCCTAGGTATAGCCTTCCTTATATTTTCATTACGATATTCTTGACAACAATGTTCAAAATCCAGTATATCTTGGTGGAAGAATTCCCCTTGCTCACAGGAATATGCCTATATGTATGTACTCTTTGAGCTTCCCCCTGCGGGTCCAGGGTAAGAATAGGCCCGAGGTACTCCTGCCTGTTGTAAGAGGTAACTAAAAGGAGTCCCTCCCCTTCAAGGGGGTAATTTGCGCGTGCTTCCGGATACGGACGGTTCAACTACTTACATTTATAGTCATTTTGGTTTCTTGCTTATTCTGGTTTCTTCCTTCCTTTGTTTGTTTCCTTTCTTTGTCCTTCTCCCTCTCTCACTGTCTTCCTTACTTTTTACCTTGCCTTCTTCTCCTTGCCTTCTTCTCCTTTCCTTCTTCTCCTTGCCTTCTTGTCCACCCTATGGTCTGTCCTTTCTGTCCCTCTCTCCCTGTTTTTTCCTATTCTTCTTTCCTCCCTGTTCATGCCTGAAGGCCGACCACGTGTTCGCACGCGTAGCCATTGACGGGGTAATTTAATTTCCCACCCTGGGTGGATTAGTAAGGCACGCACGTACCCCCTGGTAAAGGCCAGGCCCAGGAAGGGGTGATTGCCTGAGCTGACACCTTCCGACCATGCCGATTGGTCCCTCCGTCCGTTTCTTGGGAGGTGTGACCTGAAGTGTAAACATTGACCTAAGGTAGGAACGCCCTCTGAGAGGGTCCCCACAAGGAAGGAGCGCACCATCAGAGACGCTGGCAATCATGGGGGATTCATCCGCAATGGATTTCTCTTCTTCCTCTCTCTTGACTTCTGCCCAAAAACGGAAACTTGACCAGCCACCAGTGACAAAAGTACTACCGCCTACCCCAAAGTTCCTCATAGTTTCTAGATCTGAGGACAGAATGGATTTTTCATCTGTCAACACTTTCATTATTCAGAAGGGCGTAGATGCCATAGCCGGACCTGTCAAGTCTTGTACCAGAATGCGTAACAGTACCTTGTTGTTGGAAACTGAGAGCGCCTTTCAGGCACAAAAACTCCTACAGGCCACACTCCTGTACACGTTCCCTGTCCGAGTTGAGGCTCACAGCACTTTGAATTTATCGCATGGTGTGGTATCTACTAGATCACTTGACGGATTGACTGACGAGGAGATTCAGTCATTCCTCGCTGAGCAGGGCGTGACGGCTGTCCATAGGGTCATGAAAAAGGTCGACAGTGAACTTGTACCGACCTGGACACTTTTCTTGACCTTTGATAGTGTTCAGCTGCCGTCACGCATCAAAGCGGGCTATGAGGTTATTTCTGTTCGTCCCTATGTCCCGACACCTACACGCTGCTACTAGTGTCAACATTTTAATCACACCCGCCAGTCTTGTTCTAATGTGGCTAAATGCATCACTTGTGGCAGGGATGAGCATGAGGGTGATAGTCCACCTCCGTCTCCTAGTTGCGTGAACTATCAGGGTGACCATGCAGCGTCCTCCTGCAACTGTCCCATCTACAAGGATGAACGCTGTATACAGGAAATTCATGTCAAAGAGAAAGTGTCCACCTCAACTGCTCACAAGCTATTTGGTAGTAGGAAGCCCACGCTGCTCCCACCAGGGAAATACAGTACTGTCCTCACCTCTCCTCGGCATACCAGTGAGGTGTCGATGCAGACATACGATCTGACCTTTAACGCTACGGTCGTCCGTTAGGCCAGTGCTAATATCGCCCGGTCAACATCTCTTCCTCCCATCACCCCTAAGACACAAGCACCTTCATCAGCTTCGGCCAAGTCTAAGACCCAGAAGTAAGATGCACGGGCCTTCAAGAAGGGACTGTCCCGTGAAGACTTCCTACGTACCCCGAACTCCCAGTGATCGACCAGTACTTCGACTAAACGACCTTCCAAGAAGGCTCATAGGAAGCAATGTTCTCCTTCTCCGCCACAGCACGTTTCTTCTCCTGCGCCACCCAGCGGTTGCCGCCCCAGGCCGCCATCCATTTTGCCTGGCCACACCGCTGGTAGCCAAACATCTGGCCGTTCACCAGCAGAGGAAGCTCCTCCTCCCGGCCATCTAAACATGGTGGCCAACGAACCTATTGAAAAAGTGGACGATGACTCTCCACCTATTGATAGCGGCAGCAGTGCTCGCTTGAAGCCAGGCCCTCAGCGGCCTTCGAAGTGACCCCTTTTTGCTTCTTCTTTTTCTTTTTCTTCTCACAATGGCACTTCTTCATTGGAATATTCGTGGCATTCACTCCAACCAAGAGGACTTAAAGTTGCTGCTACGCTTGCACTGTCCACTCGTAGTAGCTCTCCAGCAAACAAAGCTATGCCCATGCGATCGAGTTGACTTGGCACACTATGCCTCTGTGCGTTTTGACCTACCCCCTGTGGCAGGTATTCTGGCTCATGGAGGGGCTATGTTGCTGGTCCGGAATGATATCTACTACGATCCCATCACATTGTACACCGACCTGCAGGCAGTTGCCGTCCGAATTACTCTCCCCACTTTCACATTTTCCATTTGTACCGTTTACACTCCATCGTCGTCTGCCGTTACTAGGGCAGACATGATGCAAATTATTGCTCAACTACCTGCACCATTTTTGTTGACTGGAGACTTCAATGCCCACCATCCCCTTTGGGGCTCTCCAGCATCCTGCCTGAGAGGCTCCCTATTAGCAGGCAATTTCAACCAACTCAATCTTGTCTGCCTCAATACTGGCGCCCCTACTTTTCTTTCAGTCACAACTCACACCTATTCCCATTTAGACCTCTCTATATGTACTACCCAAGTTGCACGCCGGTTTGAGTGGTACGCTCTTTGTGATACATATTCGAGTGACCACTTCCCTTGTGTTATCCATCTCCTGCATCATACCCCATTCCATTCTCAACTAGTTGGAACATCTCCAAAGCAGACTGTGGGCTCTTCTCGTCCAGGTCGACATTTCAGAATCAAATCTTTGCAAGCTGTGATAGGTCGCACACCTCATGGAAGTCATTCTCACTGCTGCTGAATATTCCATCCCTCATACTACTTCTTCTCCACGTCACGTACCGGTCCCATGGTGGACCGCAGCATGTAGAGATGCTTTACGTGCTTTTCGACATGCTTTACGCACCTTTAAATGCCACCCTACGATGGCGAATTGTGCTAATTATAAACGATTACGTACACAGTGTCGTCGTGTTATTAAAAAAAGCAAGAAAGCCAGCTGGGCTGCTTTCACAAGCTCCTTCAACAGTTTTACTCCTTCTTCTGTTGTCTGGGGTAGCCTGCAGCGGCTATCTGGCACTAAGGTCCACTCGCCAGTTTATGGCTTGACGGTCACGAATGACGTCTTTGTGGACCCTGAGGATGTCTCCAATGCCTTTGGCCGATTTTTCGCAGAGGTTTCGAGCTCCGCACATTACCACCCTGCCTTCCTCCCCCAAAAACAGGCAGTGGAGGCAAAGCCACCTAACTTCCGCTCCTCGAATCATGAAAGTTATAATGCCCCATTCACCATGTGGGAACTCGAAAGTGCACTTGCCCGGTCACAGTCCTCCACTCCAGGGCCTGATTCTATTCATATTCAGATGCTGAAGAACCTTTCTCCTGCAGGTAAAGGTTTTCTTCTTCGTACTTATAATCACATCTGGATTGAGGGTCATGTTCCCACATGCTGGCGTGAATCTATTGTTGTCCCAATTCCTAAGTCAGTGAAGGACAAGCACTTGCCTTCCAGTTATCAACCCATTTCCCTTACCAGCTGTGTCTGTAAGGTGATAGAACGAATGGTTAACTCTCGTTTGGTTTGGCTGTTCGAATCTTGACACCTACTTACCAATGTACAATGTGGATTTCATAGACGCTGCTCTGCTGCTGCCCACCTGGTTACCTTGTCAACTTTCATTGTGAATAACTTCTTGCAGAAGCGCCAGACAGTGGCTGTGCTCTTTGATTTGGAGAAGGCGTACGACACCTGTTGGAGGGCGGGCATTCTCCGCACCATGCATACATGGGGCCTTTGCGGTCACCTCCCTTTTATTATTCGTGCATTTTTAATGGATCGACAGTTCAGGGTACATGTGGGTTCTGTCCTGTCCGACACCTTTCACCAGGAGAATGGGGTGCCACAGGGCTCATTTTTCAGCGTCGCTCTCTTCGCCATAGTGATCAGTCCAATAATGGATTGCCTCCCAGCTGATGTATCAGGCTCCCTTTTCGTGGACGATTTTACCATCTACTGCAGCGTGCAGTGTACATGTTTCCTGGAGCCCTGTCTTCAGTGTCGTCTTGACCATCTTTACTCCTGGAGTGTCGCCAATGGCCTCAATTTTTCTGCCAAGAAGACGGTATGTATTAACTTCTGGCACTACAAAGAGTTTCTCCCGCCGTCCTTACATCTTGGTCCCGTTGCTCTCCCATTCGTGGAGACAACAAAATTTTTAGGTCTTACATTTGACAGGAAACTTAGCTGGTATCCACATGCGTCATATTTAGCTGCCCGTTGTACCCGTTCCCTAAATGTCCTCCGTGTTCTCAGTGGTACGTCGTGGGGAGTGGATCGAACCATCCTACTTCACCTATATCGGTTGATCATCCGCTCAAAGCTGGACTATGGGAGCTTTGTATACTCCTCTGCACGGCCATCCATCTTACGCTGCCTCAACTCTATACAGCATCGGTGGTTACATCTTGCAATCGGAGCGTTCTATACTAATCCCATCGAGAGTCTTCATGCTGAAGTCGGTGAATTGCCACTAACCTACCGGCGCGATATACTGCTTTGTTGGTATGCCTGTCAGCTATTATCAATGCCTGACCACCCATCTTATCGTTCCTTTTTTGATGACTGTCTCGACCGTCAATACGGGTTGTATGTACCTGCCCTGCTAACCCCTGGAGTTCGCTTTCGTCGCCTCCTTCAGCACCTTGATTTTTCACTCCCTGCAACCTTTAGAGTGGGTGAGAGCCAAACACCACCTTGGCTTCAGGCTCAGGTTTACATTCACCTTGACCTCAGCTCGCTCCCAAAGGAGGTTACCCCAGCCTCGGTATACCGCTCGCGGTTTGTCATACTTCGTTCGAAGTTCATTAATACAATTTTCATTTATACGGATGGCTCTAAGACCAATGACGGTGTCGGGTGTTCTTTTATTGTTGGGGCACACAGTTTCAAATACCGGCTCCATGGCCATTGTTCGGTCTTCACAGCTGAGCTATTTGCCTTCTATCAGGCCGTTCTTTACATCCGCCGCCACCGACATTCTGCTTATGTCATCTGCTCTGATTCCCTGAGCGCCATCCAGAGCCTCACTGATCCGTATCCAGTTCACCCTTTCATGCACCGGATCCAACGCTCTCTTCAGCAGCTGGCAGACGACGGTTCTCTGGTTACCTTTATGTGGGCTCCTGGCCATGTCGGTATCCCTGGGAACAAAGCTGCAGATGCTGCGCCCAAAGCTGCGATCCTCCAGCCTCAGACAGCTTCATGTTGTGTGCCTACATCTGATTTTAGCAGAGTCATTTGTCAGCGCATTTTATTGCTGTGGCATGCCGATTGGTCTACACTTACTGAAAACAAGCTTCAGGCCTTGAAACCTCTCCCCACAGCTTGGACGACCTCTTCATGCCCTTCTTGGCAGGAGGAGGTCGTTTTGGCCCGGTTACGGATTGGACACTGCCGGTTCAGCCACTGCCATCTGCTGACGGCAGCGCCGGTGCTGTTCTGCCCATGTGGGCAAGTGCTGACGGTACGCCACATTCTAACGTACTGTCTGAATTTTAATACACTGTGCACTGATCTTGGGCTGCCATGTACTCTGGATGAAATTTTTGCAGATGACTCAGGAGCAGCTGCTCGCGTTCTTCGTTTTATCCCCTTGACAAACCTGTGTATGGACATTTGATTATGCTGTTTCCTTTTAACCCCTTGCCTGTTAATGTGCCTTTTATAGTGTTGTCCATTTTAGCTGCTGTTTTAACATTATTCCTCACAGTGCATTCATAATTTAGTCTGGGCGCTAATGACCACCGACCACTGTAGCTGCCCCCCCCCCCCCCCCCCCAAAAAAAAATTATTTTTTAAAAGTTATATATTGTCAAATTGTTTACAAAACTTGACAATATTTTTTCCCACACAGAATTTATTTCTCTTTGACCAGTCCCACCTCTTACAGCTCGCCTCAGAACTCAGAATCTCTACTATGCCAAAGCCCAAGAAGCAGGGAAACTCAGTATACTTCAATCTTCAAAATTACAACTGATACATTTGTCCCACTAGTGCTTCCACTGTTCAAAGCATTTTTTGTAGTCATCTTTAAAAATGGCTGACAGCTCCTCCCTCATTTTTTCTTGACTTTTCAATGTTGTCAAATTAGTGTCCTTTGAAGACCCTTTTCGTGTGTGAAAATAAGAAAAAGTCGCAAGGAGTCAGGTCAAGTGAGCACAGTGCATGGGGCAATGAAACCATGCAATTTTTAGCAGAAAACTGTCTAACAGAGATGGCTGTATGTGCAGGTGTGTTGTTGTGGTCTGCCACAAATCAGGTCTTTTTTGTTGAACACTGTTCCACAATATTCTTAAAACTTCCAAATTAGAGATTGATTGACAGTCCAATCTGGTGGAACAAACTCTGAATGAACTATTCCCTTGGCTCAAAAAAGCAAATCAGCATTGTTTCGATATTTGATTTGACGACATTTTTTGGACAGGGTGACGATGATGTCTCCATTGGCTTGATTTTTGCTTTGTTTCTCAGTCATAACCGTAGTATCATGACTCATCACCAGTAATGACTTTTGACAGAAAATCTGGATCAGTTTCAAGCTGTTGTTACAAAGCACAACATGTTTCAACTCGGCATTCCTTTTGATTGTCGATCAGAACCTGAGGAACAAACTTGGTAGTAACCCTTTTTGTTCCCAAATCTTCTGTTGAAATTTGCTGAACCAAGCTTTGAAACTCTGGACAGTTGATCAGTTGTCTGTCAATGATCTGTGAGCACAACCTCTCAATTTTTTTCAATATTTCCATCAATTCGGGAAGTTGATGGACATCCAGAATGAGGTTTGTCATCAATCAATGTGTCTTCATTTTTAAATTGAGCAACCTACTCGTACACTTAAGTTTTAAGCTTTTTTCCCAATTAAAATAGTTTCAGCAGCATTTTTACTGAGTAAAAAACAAAACTTCACAGCTGCACATTATTCACTTAAACTCGCCATCATAAAAAAAGAACAAAACAGTACTAGCAGAATCAATCACTGCAGATGAATGAAACAAGTCAGGTCAACAACACAGGTGGCACTGAACTGGCAATGAGATGCACTATGCACACCTAACAGCAGAAATGCGTGCTACAAAAGCTCCGCTCAGGGCCATGTTATTCCAGTTTCTTTTTGGTATCCCCTCATATAATGGAATTAAGACCATAAAAATTTGTGCCAGACTACGACTCAGACACGGATTTGCCATTTATTGCAAGCAGTCACCTTACCATTAATCTATCCATGCACAGCTCACAGCCTCACCCAACTTCCACGTCATCAAGTATGTGTCTACAGCCTGCAGTCATGCATCCTTTATGTGTATTTCTGTACAGGGAGGCATTTTTAATGTATGAGTGCAGGTTGCAAACACATGGTTGGCAGCATATGGGAGTTGGATCTAGCCGTGAGTCATGCTCGGATAGCCTAAGGGTAAGGTGACTGCTCATGATAAGCAAGAAATCCAGATTAGAGTCCCAGTGTGGCATGAATTTTCATTATCGTCATTCCATTATACAGCTGATGGTTGTCCATATTCACAGCTGCAAATACATTTTGTATATTTTATAATGGCTGTAGTCACCACAGTACCTGTTCATTCGGACATGCATGCATGTCCAAAGGAAAATTGCACCATACTTCTGAACGACACAGGCACTGTATTATTGTCTAGAACTTTAGCTTTGCATTACATACTCAGATGATTGAAAATGACTTTTTACTATTATTCTGCTGCTCTGTCACTTTTATGTATTTTGTTAAGATATGCACTTTTGTTTGAACTCTCATGCGATGTTTCTCAGTCTTATCAATCTTAACATGATTCTCAATGTCAGACTTTCCACCATGTCCAATAGCAAAGCATGATTTGCACAATGTATATTCTACACTTTCTCCACTGTCAGTGCGAAAATAAACTCACTATTGTATTGCTGTCAAAATTACACTTTTGTTTTGGCATGATGAAATAATGAACATGAATCATTACTACCACCAGTGCAAAACATGAACAGTAAATAAACAAAAATTGTAGAACAAGTTGTACCAGTGGTGCTTCATAGTAAGGGAATATGGTATAGTTGTAGGTAAACAACTAGAATTCTCTCATATACAGATTTATTCACACTTAGCGTCTACACAGATACAAGTCCGGAGGCTAACTGCCGTTAGCGTCCAACATGCTCTCCAAAGCCCTCTCCTCAAAGATAGCACACTTACGCACAGAACAAATATCGATTTTTATGGCGCTCTACGCCACATAGTACGCCACATAGCCCCCCCTCCCTCCCCCCGCGCAGTATGGAGTACGTCCCTGTGAATGGGGGGGGTGAGAAGTTAGGAAGGTAACTCACAGTTCTTCTGCATCAGGCGGAAGCGGTCGACTGGTAGGAGACCGGGGGGTGAAGCCCGGTACGTCGACGGTGAAGTCAGCAAGCAACGCTGGCGGCTGAAGACGACGTCCCGTCCTGGAGTGAAGGTGTAGCACTTCGTCAGCCGGCAGCCGGAGAATCACCTTGCCAGAAGGCCTAACAAAGGCACGCAAATTGCCACACGCAGCACTTCTGCTCAACTTAAAGTGGCGCACCACAGGAGATTCTGCACTTCCTCCCTCAATATTGTCACACGCGAGTACCACACACACTGTATCGCCATCTACGACAACAGATAATTTATGTATGTCATCAGGGTGCACATGTGTTGTGAATTCTTGGATGGCACCTGTACGAGCAATGGTAGGGAGGCAGGGAGGTGTGGGAAAGCCATGGCAGGGGGAAGCATCTGCTAAGAGGGGGGTGGCAGGTGCACTAGACTGTGCAGGAGACAACCTCGGGCGATCAGCTGACAGACGAGGGAGCGTGACCGAAGGCAACGAGGAGCCAGCATGGGTTGAACGGCGTGACAAAGAGCTGTCACACGAAGATGGTAACACAATGGTAGAATTCGAGTGGTTGGCAGTTCGACTGCGAGGGCTGTGAGGAGTGAAGCCCCGAAAAGATTGGCCACTCGAATTAGATGAACGTGGAGAAGGAGCAGTGCTCGGCAGAGAAACATGCTGTGGAAAATCAATACCCAAATGCATGGTGTGGGAAGATGGATGGCCGCTCGAAGCAGGAGTGGGAGAAATAGGGGCAGAATCAGGGAGTTTCACCTGAGGCTCAATGAAAGCTGGTTTCACTCGGTTGAGTGAGACCGTGGTTACAGAGTCTTTTATGAGGAGATCCATGTTATTCTCAGAGCGTTTGACGACCTTGTAAGGACCTGTGTAGGGCGACTGAAGCGGGGCTTTGACTGAGTCGTCTCTGAGAAACACGTACTCACAAGAGTCTAGCGTGCGCGGTACGTACACGCGCGGAGGTGTATGAGCAGCCGGAGGTGGCGGCTGAATTTTGCTGCAGTGCAAGCGCACCCGCTCGAGAAGTGAAGGGAGTTCAGAGGGCCGTGGAAGTGGGGTCGGAGTGACTAATTCTCCAGGCAAAACCAGAGGTTGGCCATATACAAACTCGGCTACGGACCCCTTGAGGTCTTCCTTGAAAGTCGCACGAAGGCCAAGAAGCACGAAGGGCAGTGCCTCTGTCCATAGTGAGTCATGGCAACGCAGGGCAGACTTCAGGGTGCGATGCCATCACTCGACAAGCCCATTGCTTTGGGGGTGGTATGCAGAAGTATGAATTTTGACAATACCACACATTTTACATAAGTAAGAGAAAACTGAAGACTCGAATTGTCGCCCCTGGTCAGTGGTGAGATAAACAGGTGAGCCAAATCTAGAGATCCACGAATCTAAGAATGCTCGACTTACTGTCTCAGAGGTAATGTTCGGAATAGGCACAGCCTCAGCCCACCGAGTCATCCTGTCAATAGCTGTAAACAAGTAACGGAAACCCTCGGAGGGGGGCAAAGGGCCTACAAGGTCGACATGAACATGGTGAAACCGGCCTGGAGGTTGGGCAAAACAGCCAAGGGGTGGAGAAGTGTGGCTGGAAACTTTGTTCTGTTGACACACCACGCATGCCCTTGCCCAAGACTGACAGTCACGGCGCATGTTTCTCCAGACAAACCGTTCAGCTACCAGACGGGTGGAGGCTTTGACACCGGGGTGTGCTAATGTGTGTGTTGTTTGTCAAAGACCTGGCGTTGAAGGGGCTTAGGAATGAATGGCCGCAACGTACCAGTCGATTCATCACACCACACTAAGTCAGATATGCCAGGGAAAGTAGAGCGTACCGGTTGGAGAGAGGAGCTGTGGTCTGAAATTAACTGTATGGTATCGGGGTCTGCCGATTGCAACCGAGGTAGGTCCGTTAAGTCAAGTAAGGTTGTGACAACACCAACACGTGAGAGAAAATCAGAGACCACATTGTTCGCTCCTCGGATGTGGCGAATGTCATTTGTAAATTGCAAGATGTAATCGATGTGACGAAAGCGTCGTGGGGGCGGATCAGCCGCAGGATTTTTTATGGCAGGAACCAACGGCTTGTGATCAGTGAGCACATAGAAATCTCGTCCCTCAACATCAGTTCTGAAGTGTCTTATGGCCTCGTAAACTGCAAGTAGTTCTCTGTCGAATGCTGAGTATTTCTTCTGCACATTGTTTAGCTTTTTTGAGAAAAACTGCAGGGGGGTCGTAACATCGTTGTATGTCTGACTCAGTACTGCACCGATAGCATTGTCACTAGTGTCAGTAGTGATAAACATTGTGGCATCCGCCCATGGGTGAGCAATAGTGACAGCGGAGACCAACAGCTATTTGAGTTCATTAAATGCCTTGTCCATGTCTGGTGTCCATGGTACCTGGCGGGTGCCAGACATTTGTGGGCCAGCGAGAGCATCTGTGAGAGGAGCCTGCACCACAGAAGCAGCTGGCAAATGTTTCCGGTAATAATTAACTGTTCCGATGAGCCTGCGTAATTCCCTGTAGGTCTGAGGGCGTAGCATCTCGAGAACAGGCTTGATCTTGTCCTGTGGTGGTGTCAGACCGTCCGATGACACAACATAGCTTAGGAATGTGACGGATGACTGGTGCAATTGAGTCTTTTTATTGTTCAGTTCAATACCAGCGGCTGCTAAAATATCTGTCACGACTTGAACACGCTCCTCACTCTGTTCTAAAGTAGAAGCAAAAACCAATATGTCGTCCATATATACGAAACAAAAGTCTAGATGGGATAAAGTTTGATTAACGAAACGCTGCCATGTTTGGGGTGCATTTTTCAACCCAAACGGCATAAATTTGTATTGGAACAGCCCGAAGGGAGTGGTTATGGCAGTCTTTTCAATGTCCTCCGGAGCCATAGGAATCTGATGAAATGTGTGCTTACAGTCCAAAACAGAGAAGTACTTTGCACCTGCGAGCACATGATTGAAGTCTGTGATGTGTGGGACCGGATATTTATCAATGATGGTGCGGGCATTTAAAAGCCTATAGTCTCCGACCATACGCCAAGTACCGTCTTTCTTTCGGTCAAACAGGATAGGACTAGCCCAGCAACCGGAAGAAGGTTCAATTATTCCCTTTTGTAACAGATCGCCCAATTGTTCTTTTGCAATTTTTATAAATTCCGGCTTGAGGCGGCGTGGACATTGCAATATGGGCGGCCCATCGGTTAGACGTAACCGATGAACTGTGCCATTAGTGACTACTGCAATACATGGCGCGGCACAATAGTCAGATGTCTGTGAAGCGGAGCAGGCAGTGGCGGACGGGCCAAGCTGTGGCACTGAGGGCACGGAAGTACAGGTGTGCCACCCTCTCGTAGGCTGCCTAAAGGCTGCACACATGTTAACATGGGCGAGGTTGGTACACTGGTTCTTGGTAGCGGGCCGTGCCGCTACGAGCGCTGTAGGCATGAGTGGGCGGACAGCAGATGGCCGTAGTTCATTGCCACAAGCTTGGCAAGTTAATTTTCCATTCGGAACGCAAGGAGCATGAGCACTCGGGCATACCCTATCATTACAAAAGGGGGTGCTGACACAGTTTACAGAGCTCACAACATTGTCGTTAACGTGCGCGGGCACGGGAACACCAGATTGGCATGGACTGACCTTGTCTGTAGCCAACGAGTCGTCTGCTTGTAGTGCCGCGAGGCATTGTTGTGTGGAGGCCAACTCGTGGTGTATGTCGCGGAGATGCAGCAGCATTTCCATACGTTCCATCCGCAACTTAGAAGACTTGCCGCACTCCACTAGCCACTTGTTTGTCCAAGATTGCAGCTCCAAGGATAGGTTTACACACTTCTTAGCACAGCACACATGTTTGGTGTTAGCCGAACTGTCACTCGGCGAAGCGAAAGGAATATGTTTGTTAAGGGAGGGGTAAAACACAGTATTTTGCACAAAATCTAGTGACAACTGATAGTGCTTGAGGAAATCAATTCCGAGAATAGGTTCTTCAATTGTTGACACTAGAAACGTCCACTCCAGCTTGCACTCGGGCGAAAGTTTCACTGTATACAAAGTGGAACTCGAACACTGTAGGGTAGACAAGTTCACTGCACGAAGTATTGTTTTGTGTGGTTGCACTTTATTGGTTGCTAGGCGAACCAGCAGCAAAGAGACGTCTGCGCCAGTGTCTACCAGAAAACATACACCTTATCGTAAATCGCGAACATAGACTCGACCACACTTACTGTTATTGTCCGAAACAGAGTGCAACGTGGGATGGTGCCCGTTGTTTACATCGCAGGAGGTGGCACCGTAGCCTACCTGCGGTTGGAGTTTGGGTAAGAACACGGTGAATGGCATTTGCGAGCTTGCTCCCCGAATCTCGCGTGGAAGAAACAGTAAGGTTGGGCGGGCCTGTGCCCTTGTGGGTAGTTGCTAGGTGACGGAGTATGTGCCGCAGAGTCTTCCACAGAGGCCGATGCACTGTCGTTGCGAGGAGTTGAAGGTGCAGGCAGGGTGGCTAGTTTAAAAAACTTGCTATCAGCAGCACCAGACAAGGGCGTGGCATCAGAAAGCGTCTTAGTGCAGTCACGTCCAGAATGCAGTGCACAGAGCTCACGTTGCCTGGCGAAGTATGCTCTGTCGGCGGCGCGTAAACGTTCATTTACTGGCCTATCTTCATACGCAGAGATTGCAGTCTGGACAGGCAAAGGCAGCTTTTCAGTCCAGATTTCTGCGAGCGTGTCATCAGGCATAACTTGCTCATCGACGAGAAGACAGATGCAGCGCCACAGCTGGGACGGAGACCTGTCGCCGAGACGCTCTTCGTAGATGAGCTGTTGCACATTTTCTCTCCTGGTTTTAGAGACGCGCTCCAGTATCGTTTGTTTCGCCACAGCATACTTCCCTGCTAGAGGGGGTGCTTTGACCAGTTCATAAATTAAATCGACGCGGTGGTGAAGATGGTTCATGAGGCAGGCGAAGCATGTGTCGTCGTCCAAAGCACAGACATTGAATGTTTGCTCAACCAGGTTAAACCAGAACTCCGGGTGAGCGGGTTTGAAGTCTGGTAATTTCGACAGATTCGGCACTGCAGTCACTGCGGAGGTGCGCCTATTACTTCGGACGGAAGTAGAGCATGCAGAAGATTGCGAGTCCGGATTATTGGCGTCCCGTAATGCGGGAATCGCGAAATTCACTTGACGCCGGAGGGGCGGCTGAGAAGCGACGGACGCTCGAACGGTGTGAGGATCGTAGTCAAAATGTGCATTCTCATTGACGTGGTAGCTTGGAGAGAAGCCACAAGTGCGTAAGTACGCCGGTGAATGTCCGTTATGCACACAGTATTCACTCGACCGTGAGTGGTGGGGCTGGTTGTAGATGTCGGAGTAATTACTATCCAGCACAGAATTGTTGACCTGATTAGAAGCAACACAAGAATCCCACACACGTCCACTAGGATGCACACTCAGTGTGATATTTGCTGTTTGGCGAGCATTGAACACCTGTTGACTATCCGGCGCGGAAGGATACACACGTGGCGGGAACTGATTCGAGTTTGAATTTACTACTGTATTTTCCAAAGTAGCAAAACCTCGCTCGACGCCACGAACTGTATTGAATTGTGTGTTCGACACAGGAGTAGAAATGTTCCGACCAACACTCTGTGGAGAACACGTGGGAAGGTCCCGGCTAACAAAGCCAGAGTCCACGACCGTTGGCGGTTGGAAGAAACTGGCGGCACTCGATGAATTCCACTGCATGTTCTGGCTGAAGGATTCCGAAGAGTCTTGCGACATGTCCACTACAATGGCAGGAGTGCTGAAGAGATGTTGCTGGAATCCGGGCGGCAGTGAATGCGGAAAGGCCATTGTCTGGAGCTGAACAAAGGCCCTCGCGATCGCGGAGAAACCCGCGTGGTAGGCGCGTAAATAACCTTCAGGCGGTAACTCGGACGCGTATTACACAAAAACGGGGTCACCAGTGAGGGAATATGGTATAGTTGTAGGTAAACAACTAGAATTCTCTCATATACAGATTTATTCACACTTAGCGTCTACACAGATACAAGTCCGGAGGCTAACTGCCGTTAGTGTCCAACATGCTCTCCAAAGCCATCTCCTCAAAGATAGCACACTTACACACAGAACAAATATCGATTTTTTGTGGCGCTCTACGCCACATAATCATGTTGGGGTCACCAGTGAGGGAATATGGTATAGGTGTAGGTAAACAACTAGAATTCTCTCATATACAGATTTATTCACACTTAGCGTCTACACAGATACAAGTCCGGAGGCTAACTGCCGTTAGTGTCCAACATACTCTCCAAAGCCCTCTCCTCAAAGATAGCACACTTACGCACAGAACAAATATCGATTTTTATGGCGCTCTACGCCACAATAGCATTCATACATACCTGCGCAATGCGCATTACATTGTAAATCAAACATCCTGTAGCATAAAATACTTTAGACAAGCGAAATCACACAAAAAGTAGGACATTTGAGCATCCCCAACATAACTTTCGAGACAGTAGAACATTTTGGAAGAAAGCAGGACTGTCTTGGAAAAAACAGGAGAGATGGACACCCTATTGCAGAGGTATAGGCATGGTGAGCTCTGTGCAGTGAGGCACTGCAGCAATGGATGAGAAATTCCCAAACAACAGCAGAGGCATTCTTCCCCCTCTGACACGTGGAAGGGCCCAACATGCAGAAATAATAATTGCTTGAGTGATCAGCTCACCCACTCCAAATTTTTGTGATAGCAAATGCCGTGGATCTCTTTTTTACTTTTGTACCATCCTGACAAAGTGTAAAAGAAAGAACTTTTATGACATAAGTGTGATGGACTGCTGAACAGCAACAAAAAGTCCAATAACTAAGCAAACAATTGTAAAAAATATTTTTCAAAATAAAATAAAATATTGTCCCTCTTGCTCACAACTGAAATCAAGCATTTCCAAATCTTTTCATAATCACCACACATCATATGAGATGCTTTGCCTTGTTAAAATGACAACATAGCCATACAAAGCAAAATTTATCTGCTGAATACTTGCAGCCTCTTGATGCCATATTTTAAAAATTTATAATCCTGTCTGAAAATTACAGGTAAACTGGGATAGTGAGTATCAGTTCACATTACATAACTCAAGTATCAGAACTACTCTGAAAAACATAAAAAAACATAAAACTGCTAAATGTCAGAGTCCTGCTATCAAAAGGAAAGGTTATTAGGAATTATATGAGTGATGAACAGCCACTCCATTCCCAGGATCATGAGAGATCCAAGATCCAGACAAAAGCTGAAAGTAAAAGTAAGCTGTAGCAACTAGGTGCAGTTTTACCTGCTACATATCACTGTTGCATCAGCTTTTTTACCTGCATCTTGTTTATCTTCTAATCAAAGCAAGTTTTCTGTCTTTATATTTCCTACACAGCTTTGTAATTTCTTGTTCAACTTTTTCAATAGAGAAAGATGCTTGAAAAGTTCTGATGATGATCTTTTTTTTCTGTGTGTGTCAGCAGTGTATGTTTGAATAAGAAAAGTTATAATTAAAGTAGACTGATTTATGATAAAATTATATCCAAGGGTTTATCAACTGCACACTTCCACTGGGGAAATTTCAGTGCAGGTTTTGAGCACCACAATACAAAGATAATTAATATGAAATTTGAATGCTCTAATTGTAAAAATTGGTCTATAATAACAATGATTAGAAACATCAGTGAGACAAAATCTGAAATACTTTTTCTTTTTCTGAATAGGGTAACATGGAAAGTGTTATATCACAGTAAAGCGATAAACAAAAGGTTTTAATAAATTCTATCACAGTAAAGCGATAAACAAAAGGTTTTAATAAATTCATTTATGTTTTTCGCAACTATTTTGAAATCTGCTATCCTCTCAAACAAAAGAAAGTAACAAAACAGAAATGAAAAGAGTGATTGAGTTACCCCAGATATACCAGTATTCCTAAAGAAAAAAGAATACTCTTTGAAATACATACTATAGAGAGACTACAACAACACCAGAATTTGATAAATATTTTAAGATATAAATGCAGAGCCTAAATAAAATTATTAAGGTATCAGGAACAATAACAGATGCTAATTTCACAAAGAACAAAATAACATTAGAATGGATGTTGTTAAAAGAGAAACAGACAGACAGCTTGTAAAAGATAACAATACCATTTATCTAAAACACTCATAACAAGAGTTACAAAGACCAAACCAAAAACAATGTCCAAATAAAGAAAATAATAAAAATTATGGTTGACCCAAGCCCAAGTTTTTCTGGCTCTTAAGACATTCCTTACAAAATTTTAAAGCAATTTGCTTTTGAAATAGCAAAGGAAGTAGCCAGTGTCTGTAATTCATCACCATCTAGTGAGGGGGTAAAAACATGGTGTTAACTATGATCAACATGATGCTGTAATAATGGTAAACGTTCTTCTGCACATATAGCCACAGTAATCATACTTAAGAAGAGTCTAGGTATTGTTATCTATGCATGTGCATTTTTTTAGAGTTTTTAGTCACAGTTTGAACTGAAAGTACTAATTAAAAAAAAGGCAATCAGTGGAAAGTCCAGGAAAGAATGGCGACAGTATGGAAAGCACAGATTGTTACTCACCACATAGAGGTGGCATTGAGTCACAGACAGGCACAATGAAGAAGACTGCTAAAATTTTAAAGCTTTCAGACAGAGTCCTTCTGCAGTAGAGAACACACACACATATTCACACAAGCACAACTCACACATACACAGCCACTGTCTCAGGGCACTGGAGACCAACTGCTACTACATCCGATGGAGTAGTAATCTGCTAGGATGGCTTGTGGGGAAGGGGAGGAGGCATGACATGGAAGGATAGCAGAATATAGGTGGGAAAATGTGCTATTTCTGCCCAGCAGAACATGCAGGGGCTTGGTGGGGACAGGGTAATGTTGTTATGTAGAAGACGTGTAGTACTGGGGTGTTAGCGGGAATAGGTAGGTAGGAGACAAGACAAGTGAAGTCTTAGGCCAAAAGGTTATGGGGATGAAGGATATTTCATAGGGAGAGTTCCCACCTCCTCTATGCAGAAAAATGAATGAGGGTGGGAAGAATCCAGATGGCACGCACTGTGAAACAGCCATTGAAGTGAAGCATGTCATGTTGGGTGACATGTTTAGCAGTATGAGTGGCTACCCCGAAACTGTGCCAAGAACTAGTTGGAACACTCACTTTCTAAACATGCTCCTCAACATTATGTACTTCTCTTTAATGACTGCTTCAGAGCCCATGCCATCTGCATCCTTCCTATCAAAACCAGCTTTTCTGACTGTGCAGGTGGGAACTACCCCTACAGCATATCATTCATTCTCTTAACCTGACCTAAACCTTCACTAGTCCCTGTCTCCCATCTACCTATCCTCTTCCCTGCTACCACTACAGTACTACACATGTCTTCTGTCCTGCCAATGCACCTACAAATATTTTCCCCTTCTCTACCTCTCTGTCTTTCCTTGTCACCACGGCAGGAAAGAGGAGAGAAGTAAAGAAGGGGAAAGTATTTATAAGTGTGTAGGCGGGATAGAAAGTGTGTGTAGCCTCTTTCCTACCCAGGTGGGAAGGAAAGAGGAGAGAAATAAAGAAGGAGAAAGTATTTGTAAGTGTGTAGGTTGGATAGAGGGTGTGTGTAGCCTTCCGACACTGTGCTTAACAGCCCTATCCTGGCCCAAACAACACCTTGCGCACTCTGACAGGAAGCATTGGAATCTTTTCCCACCCATACTATGTTATCCCTCCCCTTGCCACCTCATGTGCCCTCCTTACCCCCAATACCCATCCCAGCAGATTGCTGCTCTGTCGGATGCAATAGTGGTTGGGCTCTAGTGCTCTGAGGCAGTTGCTGTGTGTGTGTGTGTGTGTGTGTGTGTGTGTGTGTGTGTGTGTTTGTTTGTGTGTGTTGTGCTTGTGTGAATGTGTGTGTGTTTTCTAGTGCAGAAGAAAAATTCTGTCATAAAGCTTTTATATTTTAACAGTCTTTTTCATTGTGCCTGTCTGCAACTCAAGTGCTGCTGTATACATATTCGCTTATATTTCTTATGTACACTAATAAAAGCAATATTTCTTATGATTTATGCTGTTAAAGATGTGTGTATGTGTAATAGATATATTGTTTAAAATCATGACATCAATTCACATTGACTCATCTCATCATCTCATAACAGCTGACTTGTCTGATATCAGTTTATATCTACTGTACAAAAATGGGGAAGAGAAACAATAATAGCAATACAGTTCAATACTAATTTGCATGATAAATTTTAGTGGCTGAAGAAACAATATGAGGCAAGGAAAAATGTGGGATTTGTGGAAGAAGATCTTCTCCCAGAAGAGAAGGACCCAGACTGGCTCAAACAAAAAGGAGAGTAAGTACAGCTTGCCTGAAAAATTTTTTACACTTTTCCTTCAAGTGGCATGTATCCTACAAATTCTGAACATCCTGTTATTAAAAGTTGCGGAATTTTCCATTATTGATCATTTGGACAGATCAAAATGTGCAATACTTACAGTATACAAAGCTTCACTGTTAATCTCTTTTGTTAAAAAATATTATTCATATTCAACAATGTGGAAAGGGTAGAGTGCTCCTCACCACATAGAGGAGGCTTTGAGTAGCAGACAGGCACAATGAAAAGAGTGCCAAACTGTAGGACTAGGGCAAAAATATCCTTCTTCAGAAGCAGCATAAAACACACACACACACACACACATACGCACACACTAGCATAACTCTCACACATGTGGCTACAGTCTACAAGCCACTCGGGACTGACTGTTGGATGTGCTTGTGTCTGACATGGGCAGCACTCTGAAGTGGGTGATGGGGGTAAGGAGGAGGTATGGGCTTGGCATGGGGAATGATATCAGGGCGGGTGTGGAGGGAAGATGATATGTTGCTGTGGGAGTGAGCAGACTCATGCTTGGGACAGGATAGAGCAGCTAGGTGCAGAGTGAGAAGGCTGCACTGGGGGACTTCCGAGCCACACTACATCGGCCTTGTCCAGATACATCTCATGGCCACATGACTGCACAGAATGTTGGTGCAGCATCTCTAATGTGAAATATGAGTATTCCTAGACATTAAAATAGTTCACAATTCCTCCCACATACTTGCGTATTTTCACTTTATTTTCTGTATGTTCCTGTGCCACACATACTCTCTTGAGCCCAATACCTAATCATCCCCACCCTCCTATCTTTCCTATCCAACATGCATGTACTGACCCATCTAATCCAGTTACACCTGCTGTCCCCTTTGTTCACACGTATCCACTCAACAAGCTTTATCTAACTATTATTGTTTTTCTTTATTTATTTTTCTTTTTGATCTCATTGTATTTTCATGTCAATTTGAGTTCATTCTGGTCTTTCAGCATCAGCCCTACACCCCCAGGTCTCACCTTTTTCCCCCTATGTCTCATCCACTTCATCTTTCAGTGATCTTTTCCCTGCAGTGTTGTCGAGTATCAAGAGTGGTGCAAGAAGTATTGACCACTGCAGAGATACTGCACAGCAAGCAGTATCACAAGGCACCAATGTGGTGCTAGGAAGAAGCCATGCCTCCTGTAGTTCCAAGGCACCACAACCACACCTCTGGCCTGAAATAGTTTCAACAGAGGCCAGCAGGTCACTGTTCAAGGTCAGATCACGCCCACTTCCAGGAAGTAGAGGGAATCATAAATAAAATGCAAAACAAATTCTCGATGGGATGGGATGAAATCTCCTCCATTATATTAACACAATGCAAACATTCACTCATACCTGTTCTGGTCCACCTCATCAATGAAAGTTTGAATAAAGGTGTGTTTCCATCTGAATTAAAATATAAAATAGTCAAGCCATTGCACAAAAACGGTAGTATTGACAAAGTTGAAAACTACCAACCCATTAGCTTAATTCCAATCTTAAACAAAGTATTAGAAAGGATTATTTCACTATGGTTAGAAAACTTTCTTGTCAAAGAAAAAGTGCTACAAGAAACCCAGCAGGGTTTTAGGAAAGGCTATTCAACATCATCCGCCATATGTGATATAGTACACACGATACTTATGAAATTAGATGAAAAAGAAAGGGTGGCATGTTTGTTCCTAGATTTATCACATGCATTTGACACAGTATCTCATGAGCTGCTACTTGAGAAACTGGAAACTTATGGTATCAGAGGAATAGCCAATAGTCTCATACAGTCATACCTACAAGACGGATATCAGGTCACACAAGGCACACACAAAGTGGGCAACGTTATTAAGAAGTACAATTCCAGTCCAGCTATAGTAAAGTATGGTGTGCCCCAAGGGTCAGTTCTGGGCCCTTTATTCTTCATACTGTATGTTAATGATCTGCCCCAGATCACAACAGCAAGATACTTAACTATGCGGATGACAAAACAGTTGTTAACTGGGGAACCAACGAGAATGATTTGGCGCAAAATTGTTCTGGTGTCTTATTTGGATTGAAGAATTACTTGCAAAACAATCACTTAAGCTTAAACATCAATAAAACAAATCTAATGAAATTTCAAATACACCACAAACAGGATGAAATGCAATGGAGTGTTGTGTCTGATGATGGTTCAGAAATAAAATTGAAAGATAAAACTTTCTTCCTTGGTGTAATGTTAGATCAGCATCTCTTGGGAGCATCATATCGATTTCTTATGCCAAAAACTAAGCAAATCAATTTATGCAATGTCGACAATGTCACAATTTCTTAAATATGAGCAAATGAGTATAATTTACTAGGCTTTAGTGTATCCATACCTCACATATGGAATTGAAGTATGGGGATGTGCTGCTGCCACGCATGTAAATAGGGTATTCATCCTTCAAAAAAATGCAGATAGGATCATGTGTAAGCTTAGATATAATGAGTCCTGCAAAACAGTTTCAAAAATTAAGAAACTACTAACACTCCCATCACTATATAGTTATAAAACTGTTCAGCTGATGCTAAAATACTAGCAGTACAATCATCTAAATAGAGAACTGCACATGTTCAATACTAGAAGGGATGATAAATATTACCTGGAAAGAAATAATACAAAAAGTTCAGACAAGAGCCCCTATTACATGGGGATCAAATTTTATAACTAACTTCCAAAAAAATTAGAAAGCTTAAGTGGAAACTGCTTTGAAATTGCCTTGAAGGAGTTCCTCAGCAATAAGTGTTTTTATAGTATTAAGGAATTTCTCTCAGAGGAATAGAATACTTTCATTTGTATAAATAGTATTTACATGTACCAAAAAAAAAGCAACATATTTCTTATCTGTAGGCCTATTGTATATAAGTGTTTCCCACAATTTTATTAGGGGAAATGATCACTATGTGAACTATCTAAAACAAATCCTTGTATTTGTCCATGGAGAATAAATAAATTAATTAATTGTCGATGTGCTGCCTACTCATTGTGACACAGCCTGTATCAGCTGTAAGGGAGTGAAGAGACTTCTGCCTCCTGAACAGTGTTAACAAGTGTCTATGAACTAATGTTTTCTAGTTACTTCAGCAAAGCCACAGTAAGGCCATCGTGAATTTGTATGTATTCATCACTAAGTAATCATGGCTCATTTGCCATGTTCCGAATCACAGGTTCATTGGTGCAACCTCGTAGCTACAGCCCAGCCTGGCAAGCAAAGATGAGTTTTGTTGTAATTAATAAAGTATTACTTATTCAGAAGGTTCTAATTAACTGTATTATTACTAGCTACTTCAATGTCCAAATAATCAGACACGCCATTCCTCTTGTATTTTTACATTTTTTTTTTTTTTTTTTTTTAAAAAAAATCCCTCACTATGGATTTTTTGCTCCTTCCATCTGCTCCAGTATAGAAAAGTTTCCCTATCTAGAACAGTGTCCCACATACTGCTCCTGAGTTGTTGCTAAGCTCAAGGATTTTCCCCAAAAGGCCTGACAATCAAATTACCAATCTCTCTATGCAACCCCTCCTTTCACAGTGGCCGTAATTCTGTCAGTCCATAGCCCTCACCTTCCTAGTCCTGCAAAACCTTATAAATTCAAGCCAAACCTCTGTGCAGTACCTCCTCTCCATCTGTAAAATTCTTCTGAATTGAAACTCTTGCACTTCAGGAACTGGAGCAGCATGCTCAATGCCACCTCAAAGAACTCACCAAACTGTTCATCTACTCTTCATCAAACCTCCTCTGCATCCCTCATTGCTGGCAAATCCTGCCTTGCAGACCTTCTACATTTACCATACCCTCAAAACTCCCTCCCACCAACATAAAGAATCTAGAACCTAAAAAGATGCAAAATACCCTCATGAACATGTCCTCCAAATGCCTTAGTCCCACAGAAGTATCTTTCCTTTATAGCCCCACTCCCAAATTTAGTCATGCTAGATTTGTTTAAAGATTTCTCCTTCTTCTGATCCCTACAGTGTAAACACTTTTTCACCACTGACTATACCAATCAGACTCAATCCAAAACTAATATTGAACCCTGCCTGAATCTGTTCATCCTCCATCCAGCCGTGATCCATCCCCACTGCCCCCAAAGCACCACAGATTTCCTAATCTTGAACCCTGCCTCACCATTATTCCCAAAATCCCTCAACATGGAAACAAACCTTATATCTGCAGAAAGAACCTTGCTCCACCACATGAAAACTGATCCTAACCTTATAATCCTACCTGCTAACAAATTCTCTGCACTGTCTTATACTTGCCCCCTAAATTCCATAAAGCCAGCTATCCAGGATGCCCTGTGTGGCCTGTCAGTGTGCCCCCACTGAGAGAATCTCTGTTCTGGTGGACCAACATCTTCAGCTTATTACCCATAGCCTCCCCTCCCGTTTAAAAGACACCAATCATTTTCTCCAGTGACTCTTCACAGTTCCTGTCCCTTTTCCATCCAGTACTCTGCTCATCATTGTCAGTGCCACTTCCTTCAACATTAACATCCCCAACATCAATGGCCTTGCTGCTATTGCACATTACCGTTGCCGAAACACAACTGTCTCCAAACCTAAAAACAACTTTTTGTCACCATAACCAGTGTCCTCATCCACAGTTACGTCACCTTTGAAGGCCAAATGAATCCATGGTGCAGCAATGGGCATCCACTTGGCCCATCCTATGGTAACCTATTCATGGGCCATCTGGAGGAATCCTCCTTAACCAACCAGAATCCCAAACCCCTCACCTGGTTCTGATTCACTGATGACATCTTCATGATGTGAGGCACCCTATTCACTTTCCTCCAGAACCGCAACACACCCACCCCCATTTGCTTCACGAGGTCCTCATCAACCCAACAAGCAAACTTGATCAATGTTGACCTCCACCTCAAGGATGGTTACTCAGTACCTCCATCCACATCAAATCTACTAGCTATCAACAATATCTCCACTTCAGCAGCAGTGACCCATTCCAGAACAAGAAATTCCTCCCACATAGCCTAGCCACCTGTGGTCGTCACATCTGAAGTGACAAGCATCCCCCTCCAAAGATAACAAAGGTCTCACTGAGGCCTTGAAAGACTGAAATTACTCTCCCAATCTTGTACAGAAACAGGTCTCTCAAGCCTTGTCACTCCAGTCACCTACCACATCCCACATGCCCACCGTCTGGCCACAAGGAAACTTCTGTCTTGTGTTAATACATCCATGACTGAAGCAACTGAACCACAGTCTCCTTCAGTGTTTTGAAAGCCTTGTGTCAGGTCTTGAAATGAGAAAAGTCCTACTCACTATCCTCCCCATGATTACCATACTGGTATTCCACCACCTACTGAACCTCACAGTGTCCTTGTCCATCCCTAATCCACCCCTGATCCCAACCCCTTGCCTCAATGCTCATATCCTTGCAGCAGACCTTGATGCAAGACCTGTCCCACAAGTTCTCCCTCTACCACCTGCTCCACTTCTGCCACAGTCATACCCTGCCCCATCAAAGGCAGGGTTACATATGAAAGCAGCCACATGATCTACTTACTGGGTTGAAAGCACTGTGCTGCTTTCTATGTGGTCATGACAGCTAACAAGGTGTCTTCCCACATTAAGAGCCACCACCAAATTGTGGCTGAAATATAGCTGGTTTACCCAGTTGCTGATCATGCCACCCAACGTAGTGTGCTTCACTTCAACAAGTGCTTCACAGACTGTGCCATCTGGATCCTTCCTACCAACAACATCTTTTCTGAATTGTGCAGGTGGGAACTCTCCCTACACCATATCCTTTGTTAATGTAAACCCTCGGTCTCATCCTTCACTAATCCCTGTCACCTGCCCTCCTCCCTGCTCCCACTCAGTACTATGCACACCTTATATTCCACCAACCCACTTACCAGTATTCCCCCCTTCTCTGCATCTCTCCTTTCCATTCTCCCTTTCCCCCTTCCTCAGCACAGCCCTATCCCATCCCCACTGTGCACCTGTTCACTCCCGCAACAGCACATCATCTTCCCCTACACCTACCCTGCTATCCCTTCCCCTCTACATTCAACACCTTCTCCTTACCCCACCATCCACCTTGAATTGCTACTCATGTCAGATGCAGCTCACAGTCAAGCCTAAGTGACCATAGGCAGTAGCCATGCATGTGTGAGTCATGTTTGTGTGAGTTCATGTGTTTTCTGCTTCTGAAGAAGACTTTTTTCGGTAACTTCTACATAGAGTATGTGAAAGAACTTGCCCATCTTCTAGCAGCAGGTCTCTGGAGGGCAAAGCATTCATAATGGTTGGAAAAAAAAGACAGGTCATTCCCATTTTCAAAGAGGATCATCAAACAGAAACATAAAACTATAGACCTTTACCTATGATATCTGTCTGTTGTGGAATTTAGAAACATGTCTTATGCTCACATATCATGACATTTCTGGAGACAAAAAATCTGCTCTGTAGACATCAACAGGGGTTTAAAAAACAACAATTATATGAAACTCAGCACTCTGTTTGTCCACAAGAAGCACTCTGTTTGTCCACAAGACCCAGAAAGCAGCAGATACAGTTCCTCTTGTAGATGCCATTTTCCTTGATTTTGGGAAGGCAATTGGACTGTTCCACATTTCCACCTAGTGAACAAAATAAGAGCTTATAGAATGTCTGTTTGATTAAATTGAAGAGTTTCTAGCAAACAGAACACAGGTTTTTGTTCTCAATGGAGAGAAGCTTTCAGACAGAGAAGTAACTCTGGGTGGGCTACAAGGGAGTGTTCTAGGAACATTACTTTTCATACTATATGTAGATGACCTAATAGATAACAGAAGTTCCACAAAGCTTTTTGTGGATGATGTTGTTGTATACAAAATAGTTGCAGTGCTATATAATTGTATAAAAGTGCAGGAAGATTTGCAGGGGATCGGCACTTGCTGCAGAGAATGCCAGATGGCTGTCACCATAAACAAATGTAACATATTGCGAACACACAGAGTGAAAGACACTCTACTTAATGATTACACAATTGTAGAAAAATCACTGGAAGCAGTTGCTCCCATAGAATATCTAGGAGTATGTGTATGGAGAAATTTGGAGTGGAATGTTCACATAAAATTAAGAGTAAGGCAGATGCCAGACAGAGATTCATTTGAAGAATCCTCAGAAAATACTGTTCTTCAACAAAGTAAGCAGCTACAAAACACTTGTTTGACCAATACTTGAATATTGCTTGCCTTTCTGGGATCCATATCAGATACGATTTACACTGATGTGACATAAGTCGTGGGATACCTTCTAATATTGCATTGAACCTTATTTCACCCAGTGTAGTGCAGCAGCTCGAAATGGCATGGACTCAACAAGTTGTTGGAAGTCCCCTGCAGAAATATTGAGCCTTACTGCCTCTATAGCCATCCATAATTGCGATAGCATTGCCAGTGCAGGATTTTGTGCACAAACTGACCTCTTGATTATGTTCCATAAATGTTCAGTGGGATTCATGTTGGACGATCTGGGTAGCCAGATCATTCACTTTAATTGTCCGGAAATGTTCTTCAGACCTGTCACAAACAATTTTGGCCTGGCTACATGGTGCATTGGCATTCATAAAAATTCCATTGTTGTTTGGAAACTTGAAGTCCATGAATGGCTGCAAATGGTGTTGGTGGTGGTGATGGAAAGTTCCTATGGGATTAAATTGCTGAGGTCATCAGTCCCTAGGCTTACACACTACTTAATCTAACTTAAAATAACTTACACTAAGAACAACACACACACCCATGCCCAAGGGAGGACTCGAACCTCCGTGGGTGGGGGTGGGTGGGGGGGGGGGGGGAGCCGCATGAACCATGGCAAGGTACCTAAGACCCTGCAGTTACCCCACACAGCTGCAAATAGTCTCAAAGTAGCAGAACATAACCATTTCCAGGCAATGATCAGTTCAGTTGGACCAGAGAACCCAGTCCATCCCATGTAAACACAGCCGACACCATTATGAGGCCACCTCCAGCTTCACAGTGCCCTGTTGAAAACTTGGGTCCATGGTTTTGTGGGGTCTACACCACACTTGAACCCTACCATCTGCTCTTACCAACTGAAAATGGGTCTCATCTGACCTGGCCATGGTGTCCAGTCATGTAGGGACCAACTGATATGGTCACAAGCCCAGGCGAGATGTCGCAGATGATGTAATGCTGTTAGCAAAGGCACACTTGTCTGTCATCTGCTTCCATAGCCCATTAACACTAAATTTCGCAACACAGTCCTAACTGATATGTTCATCGTATATCTGTTGCTTGTCTTTAGCATTGGCAACTCAATGCAAACGCCACTTCTCTTGGTAGTTAGTAAAGTGTGTTGGTAGTTGGTAAAGTGTGACGGTCACTTCATTATCCGTGGTGAGAAGTAATGCCTGAAATTTGGTATTCACTGTGGCTCTTGGAACACTGAATTCCCTCACGATATCCAAAATGGAAAGTTCCTTGTATCTAGCACCAACTACTACTGTGAATTCAAAGTCTGTTAATTCCCATTGTGTGGCCAAAAGCGTGTCAGAAATCTTTTAACGTGAATCATCTGAGTACGAATGACAGCTCTGGCATTCCACTGCCCTTTTACACCATGTGTACACAATACTACCACCATTTCTATATTTTGATATCACTGTCCCAAGACCTTTGTCACCTCAGTGTATAATGGAAATAGAGAAGATCCAAAGAAGAGCACCACATTTCAACATACGTTGATTTAGTAAGTGCGAAAGCTTCAAAGAGATACTCAGCCAACACCAGTGGCAGATGCTGCAAGAGAGGCATTCTGCATCACGTTATGGTTTACTGTTAAAGTTCCAAGAGTGTATGCTTATAGAAAAGTCAGTCAGTATATAGCTTCCTCCTAACGGGGTGGTACTGGGTGATCAAGGGGCCTCTCCTTTGTGGCTGGTTCTTGGGGGTGTGAGGGGAAATGGTGCAGGAGATCTGTTTGCCACATCCCCCAAAACAACCTACCAACTCTCCACCAAATCTAGATCCAAGACATTCCCGTAACACTGTTGTTAACCTTTCCCTCAAACATCTTAGTTCCACAGAAGTTTCAGTCCTTTCCAAAGACCTCACCTTTAGTCCTATGCCCAAATTTAACCATGCTGGACTTGTCAAAGACCTACTCTCCACTCCCAATCCTTGCAATGGAAGCACTTCTTTGCTACCAATCCCTCCAAATACTCTAATTTCAACATTGAACCCTGCCTCACCGTCCAACCATGATCCTACCACCTAACCAGCTGCTGGTCACCTTCCAGGAATTCCTTACCTACAACTTAGCTTCACCATCCTTCTCCAGGTCCTTCAATCTTTCAGTAGAAGGAACGACGGTCATACACAACCTTAAAACAAATCCTGACCTATCATCCTACCTCCAGACAAAGGTTGCACCACTGTTACTATCAATCACAGTGACTACCTGACAGAAGGCTTCCACCAATTATCTTTCTTCTCCACCTATAAACTCGGCCACATGGATCCCATCCTAGAGGTTCAACACAAACTCCAATCCCTGCTCAAAGCCTTAGGCCCTTCCTAGAACATCTTCTGTGAATCCATTTCCCTCCTCACCCTTATGACACCCCACACACCCACCTTCTACATACTCCCCTAAATCCACAAACCCAACAATTCTGGACACCCCAATATGGCTGGTTATTGTGCCCCCATTGAAAGAATTTCAGCCCTCATTGACCAATACCTCCAACCAATTGCCAGTAATCATGCCTCCCACATCAAAGACACCAACCACTTCCTTCACTGACTCTCCAACATCCCCATCACTTTACCTCCTGGATCCCTACTTATCACTGTTGATGCCATCTCCCTGTACACCAACATAACCTCATGCCCGTGGTCGTACCGCTATTGAACACTATCTTTTCCAGTGTCCTTCAGACTCCAAACCTACTACCTCATTTTTCATACACCTTACTAAATTTATTCTAACCCACACTACTTCTCATTTGAAGGGAAGGTATATAAACAAATCCACAGTACATGGGCATTCACAAGGCAACTTCCTATGCCAACCTTTGTATGGACCACCTAGAGGAGACATTCCTAGTTCCCAAAACACCAAACCCTTAGTCTGGTTCAGGTTCATTGATGATATCTTCGTGATCTGGGCTTGGGGCTAAGGCATCCTATCTTCATTCCTTCACAACCTCAATGCCTCCTCTCCCATTCACTTCATGTGGTCCTCCTCAACCCTGCGTACCAACTTCCTAAATGTTGACCTTCTCCTCTCTGGTGGCTCCATCCACACCACTGTCCATGTTAAATCCACCAACCACCAACAGTACCTGCATTTTGACAGCTGTCATTCCTTTCACACCAAAAAATTCCTTCCATACAGCTTGGCACTCAGGAATGGCATATGTGCAGTGACAAAAAGTCCCTTGCTGAGTATGCTGGGGGTCCCACTAAGGCCTTCACAGACAGGCATCCCCCGACTTTGTCCACAAACAGATCTCTCATGCCATTTTCTCTCACACCTCCAATCCTCCCACCACCCCCAAGACCCAGCCACAAAGGAGTGTTTCTTTGATCACCCAGTATCATCCCAGACTGGAACAACTGAATCACATTCTTTGCCAGGGCTTTGATTACCTTCCATCACGCTCTGAAGTAAGGGACATCCTGCCTGAGATACTTCCCACCCTTCCTGATGTGGTATTTCATCAGCCACCCAACCCCCACAACATCGTAGTCCATCCTTATGCCACTCCTAATCCCAAACCGTTGCCACAAGGATCATATCCCTATGGAGAGAGACCGTTCATCTCACTTCCCCTTCCCTGCTCCCTCCAGATTGCTGTTTACATCCCACATGATAGTTGCATTCTGGCCTGAGAAGTTGGAGCTGGCTGTTGTGTGTGCATGAGATGTGCTTTGCTTGCTTGTGTGTGTGTGAGTGGTGTGTGTGTCTCTCTTTTACCGATGAAGACTGTGGCCAAACACTCTATGCTAGTGTCTTGTAATTGTGCCTGTTTGTTACTTGATGTGTCTTCTTTACAGTAAGTAGCAATCTGTCTTTTCCTACATTGTTGACAAATGAACTTACATCTTTTACTTACTATGCTACATTGTCACCAATGTTCTAAACACATTTCTCCCATCATGTTACCCGTTTCAATATGCCCTGTTCATAGAAGACCATTTGGTTGGAGTATAGCCATCTTCGGACTGCTGATTTTCACTTCCACATCTGTCACAAAGCATTGGCCGGCCATGGATTTTCTTTGTGGGGCCAAACAGATGGAAGTCCAATGGTGCAAGGTATGGACTGTATGGTGAGTGCTGGAGAAACTCCCACCTACATTTGGTGATTTTCTCACGAACAGGAGCAGCAGCATGGGGCCGAGCATTGTCATGAAGAAGTGTGACACTGTCAGCATTAATATTGTGATGTTTGTCATGAAGGGCATGACACAACTTAATCAAAGTTTTAATGCAGGCTGCAGCATTCACAGTGGTTCTATGTTCAACATGGTCCACCAATAGCATATCACACATATCCCAGTACACATGTCACAAGCAGATTTCTAGCATATTGAGTACTTTGAATTTTTTTCTGTTTGGGGAACTATGATGTTTCCAATCCATAGATGCCAGCTTGATTTCAGGTGTGTATTGGTACACCCACAACTCATCACCATTAATGATTCCTTTCATAAAATCATACCCTTTTGTGGCATAATGCATTAAGTGATCCAAGTTTGGCATCATTTGCTGGCCCATGTGGCTGTCTGTCAGGTTCTTAGGCATCCAGAGAGCACTATTTTACAAAATTTCATCATGTCATGAACAACATCATACTCTCCACCACAGGAAATGTTGAACTGTTGTGATAAGTTTCACAGTTGCACATGCCATTGCTACCTCAATGGCTCTGACAATCTGCGGGGTTGCAGCTGTTACCAGCTACCTGGAATGTGGTGAGTCAGTAAGGTTCACATGACCTTCTTGGAAGAACGCACATCACCTGGGATATTGCTACAGCCCATACAGTCGTCCACATATGTGCCATGCATGTCCGTGTGAATTTCACTCAGTTCGTGCCCTTTGGTGCACAAATATTGACCTACACTTCGCTGCTCTTCATAAGTTGACAACAGTAACATGCACGCCATGTTTGTTATGTAGTTCAGACTTCTCTCACTAGAGCTCCACATGAAAACAAAATACGCTCTGTAGCACAAACTTCAGACAGTATCGTTGTGAAACTTCAATATGCCAGCTGCAATACCAGGGGAGAAAAATATTATTGTGTGTTACTTTCTACGCCTCCCACGTATATACAACTGACGCACCCTGTCACTGTCCATCCTAGCATGGTGGCAGTGTTGTTTGTCTAGCTCTAGCAGAAACCTTGAGCTGTCAGTTTGTAAGATGTGTAAATTGGAGTAAAAATTTGCATGCTGAAAACTAAGATGGTTAACATTACATACATATTAAATTTTGTACAGCTTATGGTAGATGCTACTCACCATATAGTGGAGATGCTGAGTTGCAGATAAACACAACAAAAAGACTCTCACAATTAAAGCTTTTGACCATGGACCTTCATCAGCAGACACACATACGCATGTGCACACACACACACACACACACACACACACACACACGTGACTGCAGTCTCAGGCAACTGGTTTCAGATGCCTGAGGCTGCAGTCGTGTGTGTGAGTTGCGTTTGCGAGAGAGAGTGTGTGTGTGTGTGTGTGTGTGTGTGTGTGTGTGTGTGTGTGTGTGTGTGTGTGTCTGTCTATTGTTGACAACGGGCCATGGTCGAAAGCTGTAATTGCTAGTCTTTTTGTTGTGCCTACCTGCATTTTGGCATTTCTGCTATATGGTGAGTATCAACTTTCCTTCTCGTAATATGGTATATGCTGGTAGATTTCTGGTGACACTCAGTGTTTATAATGAATAGGCACTGAAAATGGAAGCTGCCAGTTTATATTAACACCAGGTCCACTCATACAGCCACAAGAAACAACTATGTTGGGGAGTTGGAAAATAAGTTTCCCCTGTCGACTGTGGTCAGAGTTGTGTGTGTGTGTGTGGGGGGGGGGGGGGGGGGAGAGAGAGAGAGAGAGAGAGAGAGAGAGAGAGGGAGAATGAGACATTAAAAATAAGACATATCTTTATTTGTCTACATAATTTGCAAGTACATTGAGATATTTGCCATACTTTATAAGCTTCAAAAAGCCATCCAGGAAAAATTCAGGGCATTGCATACGGAAGAAGCATAGAACAGCTTGTTTGACATCAGCATTGCTGCCAAATCGCCTTCTGCTGAGAGTCTTCTTCAAAGCAGGAAACAGATGGAAGTCACTTGGTGCGAGATCCGGACTGTAAGGTGGATGGTGTAGGCACTCCCAACCAAGAATTGCAATATGGTTTTGCATTGCCTCCACTGTGTGTGGTCTAGCATTGTCATCCAACAGCAGAACACCAGATCTGAGAAGGCCAGGCCGCTTTTTCCGAATCACCTTTTTCCATTTCAACAGAGTGGCACAGTACCATGCAGCATTGATGGTTGCATCCTTCAGAAAGTCCAGCACGTACTTATGGCATATTTACTACTACTATCAGAAAACTTAGATGTGATCTAGTCCTTTTAAAACCCATGACATGAGACAAAACCCTTGGAATTGGCTCCCCACCTGCTCAGAATAAAATCAACACACAACAAAGTTAAGGCTGCGATGGCACTTGGCACAGAGGTGCTCAAAACAATCGTTACTCGTCGTTGCCTTTCCCTATATGAGCGACATGCTGCACAAGCTGCTCAGCTGATATGTGCCCCTCTTGCTCTGAAATGAACTGGTTTATGGATCTCAGCAGACCTGACTCCAGAGTTTGATTTAACAAGGTCATATTCAGCCTTGGCAAAAACTCTAAAGTTGTTTCTGGCCAGTACAGCTGTGGCTGTGTAACATTCAATTGCGTGACTACTGAAATTGATGCTGGCAGATAGAAGGTTGGTCCTATTATGTTACACTCAGTTCCATTGATTAAAATTCTGCTCCCTCGAGATCAATAAGTTTCACTTCTGCAAATACTCCCTGCTCAAAACTAGTTGCTACTACTATCAAATTTTCATAGGTGGAGAATATCCAATCCATCCTGATCTATTGCAAGCTCAATTTTGGGTCCATGATGTCCCTTGGACAGTCTATTTCTTTCCTCCTGGCTAAAAATAACTGCACCGAGCACATGTCCAAATTGGTGCTTATCACCCTGGCTGGACCTACTGTTACCTTCTTTCTATGGCAGCTTTGTAATTCCTCCCTTGTCATCTCGGCGTACCGGCTGTTAACTGCTGAGATCAGCAATACCTCCTCAGTTTTTTACTTCTACCAACTTGCTCAACACTCCCCTTTTCAGTGATGTGAGGACAGTGATCACCATCACCCTTCCTCCCTCTTCAAAAAGGCTGCTGTCCCCAGCAGGCTCACAATACTCGAAAACGCATACAACATATGAAAATACAATGCCTAATTAAACTACGCAAACCCAATGATTCGTAACAAGAAAACAAAAAACTACAAATACTCTACTACTTTCTGGATTGCAAAGCACGTGGTACATCATGCCATACTCTTATCTTCCTGGTTTTCCCTGCGCTTAACACCTCTCTCCACTCTCTCTTTCTTCCTCTTCCCTTCCTGTGACATGCCTGGAATCACATGTGGACAACCCTTAAATGGCTGCAACCGCTCAATGTGTACTATCGTTGTTCTAGTTGGCAGCTGAAGCTTAACATTAACGGGGGATGTGGTTTCAGCTACTTGGTATGGTCCTTGAAACCTCGTGACGAACTTCTTCATTTTCCCTTTTGGCGTATAGGGGCTGAATAACATTACCCATTGCGCTACTCTGTACTGTGGTAAAATTCCTTTCCGCTTCACTGCGTCTTCCTCCCTTTCCAAAGCCTTCATATTCATCTTTTGTAAACGTTTCCAAACATCCCGAATTGTCCTCGAGAATTGATGTACAGATTCACCAGTCTTTCCTTTCTGTAGCTTCACTAAATCAAACGGTGACGGCATTTTTCACCCTGAGCAGTAGTAAAGTTAGCTTTGAAAAGTGGGCCACAGTGCATAGCGTGAAGCAGTCACCCTTCATTTTCTGGGAAAGGGGAAAAGTGGGCTGTTCGCGTGGGTTTAAGAGGTGGCTGTATGGGCTCTAGGGGGAGTTGGCAGTCGGGGCATCAAGAAGGGACTTTTCTGCCAGTGCTAGAGGGACAGCACGCAGACCACAGCATCAGCGTAAGCAATACGAACAGCGGTTCCATGGTATGGGGCATTAACTGCTCATCGCAAAAGGAATCTTCCTGAGCGTGGGTCTGCAACGGGCTGAATTTGCAGTTCGGCTGCATGCTGTCAACCGGCGTGGAGGTTCTGAAAATCGGCAAGCCTTCCTGCGTTCATTGAAACGGCTGGCAGCGGGTGGCTCGGCAGAGCATTTGGAGGTGCTGTGTTGATTCAGTCCTGGGAGTCGTAACGCACCGGAAGTTGAGTATTGATTGTTAATAGATTTTATGAAGTTTAATTGAATTCAATTTGCTTATTCTTGTTAATTATACCAGCCGTATATTTTGGGGGTTTCCCACCATTCATTCTCGTCTGCCCACCTGCGGGAAGGTGGTAATATTAGAAAGGGTGGTCCGTTTGTCCCCTGTTGAGGACGAAAGGGGGGGGGGGGGGGGTAATCAGATTAAATCTGTGGTTCGGTTCGGATTGCTTCCTTCCCCTCCCAGCTTGCTTACGAGTTATTCGACTGTTAGCCTGTACCATGTCTGTGAAAGTCTAAGGCACCAATGGCTGTACTGTTTAAAATGCAAGGCACTAAGAATTGATCCATTCTCTCGCCTGCCATAACTAGTATTACTAGACTCATGTGTAAAAGGTACTCTAAGAAAGAAGAAAAATTCCTTTTGCCTCGTGGTAAGAGCTAGTCAATTGCATAACGAATTCCTGCTCATCTGGAAGATGTAACTTACATAAATTTGTGTTTATGTATATTTGGCTATAATCAAGCAAGGTTGCTAATGTACACCATAGTGGATTTTTTATATTGTTTCTAGTCAGCAAAAACTGTTGGGTGTGTGCGGTGGTTGCTTACCCCCTCCCCAATACGTTTTAAAAGTTCGCAAGTCCTACCTTGCAAGCCTATGTGTTTGCCATAAGTTAACTGGCAGAAATTTGTAAAATTTGGTTTTTATATATTTTGGAAATGTTAATGTTATTAACTGTGTGTGACTCATGCAATTTTACGGTTCACACCCGTACACTACCTCAAATGGAGACAAACCAGTATTGGTTGGACTTTTGCATTGTATGCATATACAATATCCTTCAAATACTCGCATCACTGACGGTGATGGGAATCCACATAAAAACTCAGCATCTTCCTGATTGTTCTGTCCTTCTGTTTGCCTGTTGATGCAACACGCTCTTCCTCAACTTCTTTGTGTTCAACAATTTACACAGTTCCTTCATTAAATCCGACAAGAAGTTGGTCCCTTGGTCAGTAATTATTGTCTCCGGTACACCAAACTTCAAAATCCAGTTGTTTATTAACACTTGCGTGACCATTGCTGCCTGTTGATTTGGCATAGCCACCATCTCCACATACCTCGAAAAATTATCTATTATTGTCAGAACGAATCTGTTCCCCAATGGTGTTTGACTGAAAGGTCCTAAGACATCAATTCCCAACATGGAAAATAGACATGTTGCTTCCAGCAATCATTGTAGCTGTATCCGTTTCCAACTCAAATCTGCTCTCTGTGCACACAGTATACAATTCTTGACATACTGATCCACATCTACTTTCCTACCCTTCCGCCAATACCTCTCCACCACTCTCCTATTTGTCGCTCTACTCCCACCATGAGCAGATAACACATGATCATGTGCTTCTTTTAAAATCCCATCTCTCAGCTTCGCTGGCACTACTACACTTGGCCCTAACTTTGTTTCCCTGCACAGAAGACCGTCGTACATATTAAATTGTGGCTGTGTCCGATACAATTTACAATCTTTGCCAGCATCGTGTAATTCTTGCATACTGCTAGGTCGTAACCTATGACTTCTACTTTAGCCTCCTTTCTGCTCAGTGCATCCGCATTACCATGCTTCTTTCCAGGCTTGTGCACCACCTCATAGTTGAATTCACTAAGCCTCACAGCCCGCCTAAGGAGTCTAGTGGACAGATCCTCCAATCCTAACAACGACTTCAATGCAGCATGATCTGTCACTACCCGAACTCTTCTCCCATATAAATAACATTTAAAATATGTGATTCCATAGATTACGCTAAGCATCTTCCACTCTGTTGTTGAGTAATTCCTCTCTGCTGCATTCAACTGCCTAGACACATAGGCTACAGGATGTTCTTTCCCATCAGTTTCCTGACTAAGAACACACCCTAATTCTTGATTTGATGCATCACACGCTAGAATAAATTCCTTTTCAAAATCTGGAAACACAAGAAACGGACTTGATATGAACACTTCTTTCAGTTTGTCAAACGCCTTCTGACACTCTTCTGTCCACTCAAAATTTCACACCCTTCCGTAACAATTGCATCAATGGCTGTGCTAAGTCTGCAAAACCCTTCATGAACTTTCAATAAAAATTGCAAATTCCGACAAGTGATTGCACTTCCTTAACTGTTTTCAGCTCCTGAAGATCCCTTACAGCCTGTACCAACCTCGGATCTGTTCGCACTCTGTCCTTACTGATGATATGACCTAAATATTTCACTTCTTCCAATGCAAAATGACACTTCTCCAGGCTCAACATCAAACGAGCTGCTCTTAACCCCATAAAGACTTCCCTTAACCATTGTCTATGCTGTTCCATACGACTTGAGAACACTATAATGTCATCCAAATAGACTAGCCACTGCCATGGTTTCAAACCCTTCAACTTACTGTCTAGCAACCTCTGAAACATTGCTGGAGTGTTTTTCAAACGAAATGGCATTCTGATGTACTGGTAATGGTCTCCAGGATTAGAGAAAGCAGTTTTTGGATGATCCTTTGCAGCCACCTCTAACTCATGATAACCACTTGTCAAATCCATCATAGAAAAGTACTGGCACTATCCTAAGTGATCCAAAGTCTCCAGTATTTTTGGAATGTGGTATGCGTCCATTACTGTCTTATTATTGAGGTATCGGTAGTCACAACAGAACCTGTATTTCTTAGTTCCATCCATAGATTTTTTAGGCACAATGACAATGCCCGATCCCCAGCAACTATTACTATGCTCTATAATACCATCAGCAAGCTACTGATCATTGAAATCCTCCACAATCGGCTGCAATTACCTCGGTATTCTCTATGGTTTATGGTAAACAGGTGCTTCGTTCCCTGTTGGTATCCTATGTTGAACTAATGGAATTGCTGGTAACAGCCCTTGCAGAAAAAACAAATCCTTAAATTCCCATAACAGTTCTTCCGTATGCTCTTTTTCTCCTCCTTTCAACTGCTTAACTTCGTTACACAATGCAGTTCTGTCGGCAGTTAGTTGTTGATCATTACACCTACCTCTCAAACACCAGTCTTTGTCATCTGGTTCATCCAAATTCACTACTAAAACT
This sequence comes from Schistocerca americana, assembly GCF_021461395.2. NCBI lineage: Eukaryota > Metazoa > Arthropoda > Insecta > Orthoptera > Acrididae > Schistocerca > Schistocerca americana. Next base: position 413,881,615 of record NC_060121.1, on the reverse strand, counting down.
CCTTTTCCCAAATTCTCATCTATAGCACTAAAATTATCCACGTTCACAGGGTCTACTCACCCATTGTTTCCCTCTTGTATGTGTACAATAATACATTTCACAAAACAACTTAATGGATCCAAAACTTTTATCCTCCAATGGTACAATAACACATACCATACCCACAGGTAGATCTGACTCTACACTTACCCAAAGTGACTTTCCGGTGCCACTAGACACACACTCACACGAATTAAGCCTTAATGCTAATTTACACTGCCCAATTGGTTTGTTCATTACATTGAATGTCCCTTGCAACAGCTCTGCATCAACACAACAGCTCTGCATCAACAACAGTTTCCCCTAGCTGAAATAACATTCCACCAAGTTCACAGTTCATTGTCCAAGGTCAATTTTGGCATGATGTTGATGCAAGAAATCTACTCCTAGGATCATGTCGTAGTCCTCGCTTACTCATGGTACTACCTCCATGCATGCATCAAATCGGATATTCCCTATGCGTAAGTCAACTGTCACTGACCCCAAAGGCGTAACCTCCTTATCCCCCATTCAACCTATAATGTGGTGGTTCTAACTTCCTTCATTCCATTAAACTCTTAGTAGGCACTGCCATTTGTGCCCTGTGTCCAACAAAATGTTAAACTTTTTAGTTCCTATGGATCCTACCACTGAACATTCCACCTCTGCATACTTATTTGTAGCATTGAAATTAAACAGGGCTTCCTTAGGTGGGTCTTGAGCCCCCTCTGCCATTTAGCAATTGTCCACCTCTATTAACTCCACTCTACTAACCACACTCATAACATTTTATACCTGCTGTAAACACTGTTTGTCTATCACGTACCCCCATTGCCACGTCTATTTCCTCACATTGGATTTCCAGCTGAATGGCCGAATACAAATCTTTCAGAGCCTCTTCACGCACTTTCCGCACCATATGCACTGGTAACCCCCTCAAAAATACATCAAGTGCCCTTTGCTTGGCCTCCTGCAACAGGACACCATTCACTTCATCACTCTGACCCAACTCGTAAGTATACTCGTTAATTTCTCTTATTCTGTCCACAAATTTCTGTACCTTTTCCCCCTGTCTCTTTGTCATTTTACTCAACCTCTCTCTAAAGTACCAAGTGCTATGCTGTTTCTGTACCTCTGTAAAAGCCCCTCCTTCAACTGCTTCAACTGTCCTGGCTTCCTTAAGGCCTGAGAACACCTGTTAATCTAATCTTGGCTACATGTAACAACTGTTCATCAGACCAACCATTCATCACAGCTGAAGTTTCCATGTCCTCCACAAACGAATGCACATCCTCAGATGCCTTGCCAGAAAACAGAATAATCAAACTCGCAGCAGCTGGATCAGTCTCCTGCTGCGGTATCCTGGGTGACAACAACTTATCAGGTGGTTTCCCACTCACCCCTAGATTTTAATTCACTTCTCAACTGTGTGTTGTCCGCTGTCAATTGTGCTACCCTTCCCAACAAAATCTGTACCGCTTCGGGTTCCGACACACCTTACGTCCCTGACTCTGCGATTGTGTTGCTTTCGTTCCCAGTTAGTCCCAATTTCAACCTATAAAATCATACAGAAACAAAACATTTAACTACAAAAATAAACTGACTTCCTACAGCTCAGTATCTCATCTTGTGTTTTAGGAGGAGATAAATAAAACATCATACTCAACCCCATACAAAAGTAATTAAGTGCCGTGAAAGGAAAAAAATCTTACTGCCCCAAACACACTAACGCTTACTCTGACAACGCAAAGAAAGAAAATATCCAACACTCAAAAAGAAAAATTGGTCAACACTCACCACATTTTTTGACTATAATGCAGGTGGTGGGCATGAACGTTGTACTGTACAGACGACACCTGCTATTCTGACACCAAATGTAGCCATCACTGCCAAATATAGATGTCGGTGTGGGGTGGAGGAATGTTGGACGCCGATGGAAACTGTCAGGATGCACTGTATTAACACTCGGCCCTGATCTTCAAGTGTTTTATTATTCCCAGCTACAGTCCCACGTTCCTCTCTGTCTACATCACAGGGTCCCATTAATAACAAATAACAATCATTTTATTTAATTTTTTTGTAGTAGGCACAAAGTAACATGCATCTCCCCACTCCCTTGGTATTACACATTATGGAAAATGCCTTGGTATTGTAGGGTTAAGCCATTATCAAGACGAGGGTGAGTCGAAAAAGGCTTTACAGCTTTTGAATGATATAGAAATTTATTGAGATAAGTTACAGAATCTGTATGAGTGTCATTTTTTTGGAAACAACCTCAAGTTCCACATAAAAGTATCAAGTGTCATTGTGGTTCAGTATGACTACCGTTTGTGATATGGCAAACATCCCATCACTAATCAATTTGTTCCCACACTCGTTGCAGTAAATTGGGCCTAACTTGGAAGGGGAGAAACATACACACACTCTTAAATAATGAAACCCCAGAGAAAGAAATTTGTTTCATGAAACCAAAACGCACAGTGAGCATGCTCCTCACCAGTGAAAGTAGCCAATTTAACTGTGCACTACACTGGCACTTCAGGTGGTAGAATGCACTACACGAATCCAACTTGAGGCTGTTTGCTAAAAAATGTCATGTCTACCAATTCTGTAAGTTTCCCCAATAAATTTTTATATCATTCCAAAGTTGTTAAGTTCTTTTTGACTCGCTCTGTATTTGAGGTTCCTTATATACATAAAATATTTAATATGAAATAGCTTAAAAACCACACTTCATATCGAGGGTGCATTTTCATCCATGCACTCGTCCTAATTTTGTCTTCATAAGTATGTTACAGATTTTCTGTCACTAGTTATGTTTCATTTTTATTAGATTTAGTCTGATTTTTATATTTGTTCTGACCAGGCAATTCAGCTATGGCAGCCCTTCTTCTATGCTCATGCCATCAACAGGGTTATAGCGACCATGCAGTAGAAGCTGGTGCACACCTGACCTGCAGTCTAAAATTCTCATACTCAGACCATCTGCAAAGGGTGCCACAATCTATTAATGACACCACGAAGCTTGTGTGGCTACTGAGCCCTGCCTGGCTCTATTGACCCACCTCCTCAGCTGTCAAGCACTCGCAGGTTCAGCTGCACCTGCTCCTAATGTCACAATAATCTGTTTCTCAAATTTCTTGTCACAATTTCTGGGATGTAGTGTGTCAACTTGCCTGCAAAAGACAATGGTTCCAGATTCCAGTCCAGAACTTGCACACAGTTTGAATCTGCCAGGAAGTCTCAGGTCAGTGCACATACTACTGCAGAGTTAAAATTCATTCTGGTAACATTGATACAGTTATTAGTACAACTGAAACCTCATGAAATGGTGCAGGCCAGGTTGTATTCATGTTATGTTAAATCAGTTGTTGTTCTACGCACTCCTAATATAGCTGCATCTACATATTCTATAAACACTTCCACTATTCTTGTGCAGTTATATCACATTTATAACATAGGGTCAATGGCAGTTTAGTGAAACTGGTGACAGCAGACTTCATTATAAATTCCAGCCAGGAACTGTTACAGAAACAGTTAGTATGCCCAGAATAATATGATGATGATGAAGAGGTCCCATACGCTGAGGAGCATAGGGAACAATGTAGGAGACCCGCACCGCCAACTAGGCAAGTTTCTAGTGGAGGCGGTTCGCCATTGTCTTCCTCTGACCATAATGGGAATTAATGATGATGATGACGACACAACAACACCCAGTCATCTCGAGGCAGGGAAAAGCCCTGACCCCACCAGGAATCGAACCCGGGGCCCCTTGCGTGGGAAGCGAGAATGCTACTGCAAGACCACGAGCTGCGGACAATACATGAAAAGAGGCTCATAATTTAGATACTAATACTTTTAGGTATTTATTGAAATAACTGATGTTCCTAATGCATTTCATTTAACTGACATTTTTACTTTCATGATGTGTTGATCTATTTGAGCATTTGTTATGCTAGAGTGTGGAATGAGCCAAGGTGTAAGTATACAGAAAATGGAACATAAAGAATTCCTACTTTAAGTAGTGGCATTTAATAATATCTTTGATTGATCCCAAGTCTGCAATACAGAGCTTCAGAAACATCATCTTGTAATAAATTATGTTTGCATATATGTGGAGAGATGTTATTCATGCCTGTAATATTTCAAAATATTCTGTGTGTTTTCTATTGGTTAGGTATTACTCTGCACTAGTAATCTAAAGATTTGTGTTGTTTTATATTTTATAGCTCATTTTTCCAAATGGGTAATTACCTGGGAGCAATCAGTGCTTACAGTCATGCCATTAATCTTGGATTCAAAATGGCTGCATTGTATTCAAACCGTGCTGCTGCACACCTGGCTGTTGGCAACGTGCACAAAGCTATTGAGGATTGCTCAGAAGTAAGTGATCTTTTCATTTATGTTGATGTCGCTGTTGTTGCTAGAAGTTCATGGTAATGGTAGTGGAGCTGATAATGAGTTCTGTTTTTCATACTGTTGTGATCCTTATTAATTTATAATAATAATAATAATTATTATTATTATTATTATTATTATTATTATTTCCATGGCACATTGTGGTAATTCATGACAGAGAGGGAGAGGGGAAAGAGTAAATGGATTAAGGCCAATGCTCAGATGTTTTTTGGTCTTCCTATCTTTTTCCTATAACAAATAAAACTATTAACAACAGTACTGACTGCCAGCGTGCCATGATTCAGAGGACCACTAATTTTTTCGCATTTTTCAGTAATATGAGCGCAAACCAACAAACCAGAACAAGAATGCATCTCTCCTCAATAATCTTTGGAAATGCCAACTGTTACTGTACCATAACAGATTTTTTATGTTAAAGAAAACCTCACTCATTAAAGATATTACAAATCAGATTCATTTTTTACTGCTAAAAATTTCTGTTACTAACATCTGTACACCATATCTCTTGAAAAAACTGTATGCACTCAGACTTTGAACCTGAAATAAACCTGGTCTAATACCCAAACAAAAGTACATCAGTAAACTCACCATAAACAATATGGAACACCAGTGGAGTGTAAGTTCATCACAACATCCATTAAACCTGGAATAGCACAGAAATTATCACTTACATAATCGAAACTAGTTTCACGATCTTGCATTTGAAACAGAAGTCTCCATAACTGTCAAATGTCTGAGCATACTGTTCCTTTTGCTGATATTTAACCTTCATTTCAAGATGCTATTGACATCTTCTGCAGTCATGGTCACAATTCTTTGCTAATCACATTGTGTATCTATGATTGTAGCAATAAACATTATGAATAACTTCTTTGACTTTTGCTACTTTGTGTCCATAGTCACTGATAGTCAGTGGAAAGTTCAAATAAACAATAACTGTACATGTATTTATTTTTCATACATACTCTCCAGAGGCACAAGTCAATAATATTTCTGAGGAGAGCTCTCAATTGCAGATACCAGTAATATTTCTGAGGAGAGCTCTCAGTTGCAGATACTTATCTGCTGTGTTTCACACCACAAAACATTATGTTCAGCAATACAAAAGATCAAGAATTATGTCCAAATCAGTATTGCTGTCTTATCAACATCAATTTGTGACTGCCTTGTTTGTAACTTGTATCTATGGTTACAGAAATAAATGATGTCTTGCAGGCTGTCACACATGCTCTTCTGAACGTTACTCATAGCAGGCTTTTTCATGCAGCAGGTTTACTAAAATACTACTGTTTCTGAACTAACTTCCCACTAGTTACACATATTGTGTCAGAATGTTACTTCTCAGTGTTAGTTTACACTGTGGTGATAAAAGGTCATGGGATAGTGATATGTACATACACAAATAGTGGTAGTATCGCATACACAAGGTACAAAAGGGCTGTGCATTGGCAGAGCTGTAATTTGTACTCAGGTGATACATGTGAAAAGCTTTCCAATGTGATTATGGCCACACAGTGGGAATTAACAGACTTTAAAAGCAGAATGGTAGTTGGAGCTAGACGCACAGGACATTCTATTTTGAAAATCATTAGAGAATTCAATATTCCAAGACCCACAGTGGCAAGAGTGTACCGAGAATACCAAATTTCAGGCATTACCTTTAACCACAGACAACACAGTTGTTAGTGGCTTTCACTTATTGACCCAGAACTGTGGCATCTGCATAGAGTTGTCATTGCTAACAGACAAGCAACACTGCATGAAATAACCAGAGAAATCAATGGGGATGTACGACAAACATATCCATTATGACAGTGAGGTGAAATTTGGCACTAATGTGCTGTGGCAACAGACAGCTGACCCAAGTGTCTTTGCTAACAGCATGACATTACCTGCAGCACTTGTTATGAGGTTGTGACCATGTCAGTTAGACTCCAGACAACTTTAGAATCATGGCCAGGTCAGATGAGTCCCAATTTCAGTTACTAATAGCTTATGGTACGATTTGAGTGTGCTGCAGATCACGCAAAGCCGTGGGCCAAGTTGCTAACAAGGCACTGCGGAAGCTGGTGGTCGCTTCATAATGGTTGTGCTGTTTTCTGCCATCACAGTTGAAGTTCAAAAGGCTCTGAGCACTATGGGACTTAATATCTATGGTCATCAGTCCAGTTGAAGTATTACAATGTTGTTAGTGTCCTCTGATATCACTTATTGGATATAATTTGCATCAATATGACATCATACATCTTAAACCTAAGGCTATATGATATTTATTTACATTTGCACATTCTGTTTCATAAGTTCAAAGGAGTTCACGTATACAACTACGTAACATAGTGGAGTTTCGCATTTAGTTTTTAAATTGTGAATTGAAACATATTTTACTGCTTTTATCAAAATATTGTCTTACTGAGTAGGTGGATTGGTACAGTATATATGTCCTTACTTGTCTCTCTTACACTTTTAATACATAATAGCTTTTATAGTATTAGGAGGTTTATTGCACAGTTTGATCCCCATGTGCTAGGTTCCTTTTGGAGATATATTGAAACATGACATTCCTTGCTAATTTCTTGTTTCTTGATGAACATTGATGTTTTCAGAACATACATACAGGGTAATGGTGCAAAATTTAATTCTTTAAAATCCTTTAAAATCCTGCTTTACTCTCTAATGCTCTTCCAAGTACACCTACATCATATTCCACAAGACACCTAATGGGGTGTGGTGGAGCGTGCTTTCAGTACCGCTATCTGAGCCCTCCAACCCTGTTCCACTAGTGCAGGGCTTCCCAACCTTTTCAGCTGGCGGACCCCTTCTTCAGTCGAAAATCCATGGCGGACCCCTACTCAGTCAAGAGCACAGTAACTTTAAAGTTCAAAGTTCAGTGCAAAATCCTTGAGAACTCACTCACCCCACTCCCACTCCCGGCCGGAGTGGCCGAGCGGTTCTAGGCGCTTCAGTCTGGAACCGCGCGACCGCTAGGGTCGCAGGTTCGATTCCTGCCTCGGGCATGGATGTGTGTGATGTCCTTAGGTTAGTTAGGTTTACGTAGTTTTAAGTTCTAGGGGACTGATGACTTCAGATGTTAAGTCCCATAGTGCTCAGGGCCATTTAAACCATTTGAATCCTCCCCCCCTCCCTCAAAGTATCAATAGTCTTTGGTTTAGAGATGAGTGAAAACAAATTGAAATTAATGATCCAATTTGAATTCCCACTGTATCCAGACACTTACTAGTGGATTTACTCCCTTTGTTCAACACACTATAGCCTGATTAAAATTACTTGGTAATTGACATTTCACACATTGGAGCTGCCTTCCTCCAAGAACGATCAACGTCACGTCCGAACTGTTCGCTGTTGACAAGCTGCCGCTTGTGGTCTGTTCACTTCCACTGTTTGGCTACTGTTGTGTAAGGAGCATGCATATTTTGTAACAGTCGTGTTTTGTGTGTGTATGTGTGTGTGTATGTAGTTTTTCGTGAAATTCGAAGAAAAATGTTTAAATGTGCACTACTGGCCATTAAAATTGCTACACCAAGAAGAAATGCAGATGATAAACGGGTATTCATTGGACAAATATATTATACTAGAACTGACATGTGATTACATTTTCACGCAATTTGGGTGCGTAGATCCTGAGAAATCAGTACCCAGAACAACCACCTCTGCTTGGATGGCGTGTACAGGTACAGCTGCCCATGCAGCTTCAACACGATACAGTTGCTTGGCCACCATTGACCAGACATTTTCAATTGGTGAGAGATCTGGAGAATGTGCTGGTCAGGGCAGCAGTCAAACATTTCCTGTATCCAGAAAGGCCCGCACAGGTCCTGCAACATACGGTCGTGCATTATCCTGCTGAAATGCAGGGTTTCGCAGGGATCGAATGAAGGGTAGAACCACGGGTCGTAACCCATCTGAAATGTAACGTCCAGTGTTCAAAGTGCCGTCAACGCAAACAAGAGGTGACAGATACGTGTAACCAATGGCACCCCATACCATCACGCCGGGTGATACGCCAGTATGACGATGACGAATACATGCTTCCAATGTGCGTTCACCACGATGTCGCCAAACACAGATATGACCATCATGATGCTGTAAACAGAACCTGTATTCATCCAAAAAAAATGACATTTTGCCATTCATGCACCTAGGTTCGTCGTTGAGTACACCATCGCAGGCGCTGCTGTCTGTGATGCAGCGTCAAGGGTAACCGCAGCCATGGTGTCCAAGCTGATAGTCCATGCTGCTGCAAACATCGTCGAACTGTTCGTGCAGATGGTTGTTGTCTTGAAAACATCCCCATCTGTTGACTCAGGGATCGAGACGTGGCTGCACGATCCGTTACAGCCATGCGGATCAGATGCCTGTCATCTCGACTGCTAGTGATACGAGGCCGTTGGGATCCAGCACGGCGTTCCGTATTACCCTCCTAAACCTACCGATTCCATATTCTGGTAACAGTCTTTGGATCTCGACCAACGTGAGCAGCAATGTCGCGATACAATAAACCGCAATCGCGATAGACTACAATCCGACCTTTACGACAGTCGGAAATGTGATGTTATGCATTTCTCCTCCTTACACGAGGCATCACAACAACGTTTCACCAGGCAATGCCGGTCAACTGCTGTTTGTGTATGAGAAATCGGTTGGAAACTTTCCTTATATCAGCACGTTGTAGGTGTCGTCACCGACACCAATCTTGTGTAAATGCTCTGAACAGCTAATCATTTGCATATCACAGCATCTTCTTCTTGTTGGTTAAATTTCGTGTCTGTAGCACGTCATCTTCGTGGTGTAGCAATTCTAATGGCCAGTAGTGTATGTAAAGTCTATGGGACGTAACTGCTGAGGTCATCGGTCCCTAGTCTTACACACTATTAACCTAAGTTTACCTTCCGCTAAGGACAACACACACACACACACACACACACACACACACACACACACATACACATACACATGCCCGAGGGAGGACTGGAACCTCCGGTGGGAGCGGTGATGGAGTAACTGCACCCTTCTTCAGTGATTCTGACTTCAGCCACCGATCCATGTTAGAAGTAATAAACTGGTCAAAAATCGACTTATGAAATAGATAGTGCATTGACTAAGCAAGTTTAACATTTAATTATGCCTGGGGCTGCATACGTGCCAGCGTAAAACGTTTCAGCGCATCTAGCGCCGTGAACCGGCGCACAAACGACCCCCGTATTGTTGCGAAACAGTCGATCAGAGAAACCGCGTTCTCCGGCACTAACTTGTGTATGCGTTCTCACAGGAACCGCAAAGGCTGCTTGGAAATACGACCTGAAGTAAAAGTACACGTTTTTCACACACAAAAAAAATAGTGATGAATTTGATTTTCACATATTTATTCAATAATTTTGCTCATTATTTTACACCATTTGGTAAAAGGTGACCGCGGACCCCTAGAAAGAGCCGACGGACCCCTAAGGGGTCCGCGGACCACACGTTGGGAAGCCCTGCACTAGCAAATAGTGCATGGGAAGAATGATTGTCGGTAAGCCTCTGTACTGGCTCTAATTGGTCGAATTTTCTCCTCATGGTCAATACGCGAAATGTATGTGGGGGAAGTAGTATGTTGTCTGAGTCCTCCTGAAAGGTGCTATCTTGAAATTTCAGTAATAAATCTCTCCACGATGCACAACGCCTCTCTTGTAACATCCGCCAGTGGAGTTTGTTTAGCATCTCCATAACACTCTCTTGCCAGCTAAATGATCCCGTGATGAAATGTGTGGCTCTTCATTGAATCTTTTCTATCTCCTCTATCAGTCCTATCTGATAGGGATCCCACATAGATGAACAATACTCAAGAATCTGTCATATAAATGCCTTATAAGTCACTTCTTTCATGGATGAGTCACATTTCCTTAAGATTCTTCTGATGAATCTGAGCCTGATGTCTGCTTTTCCCACTATCTGTTTTTATATAGTCGTTCCACTTAAGGTATCTCTGGATAGTTATGCCTAGATATTTTACAGCAGACGCTGTCTCCAGCTGTTTGTCATCAATAGCGTAGCAGTACAGTAGTGGATTCCTTTTCTTATGTATGCACAATATGTTACATTTATTTACTTTCAGGGTCAGCTGTCAGAGCCTGCACCATTCATCAGTTCTCTGCGGGTTGTTCTACAAATTCTTTCTATCTTCTGGCATAGCTAGTTTGGCATAGACTACTGCGAATAGCCTTAAAGAGCATTCTACTAGATCATTTATATACATTGTAAACAGCAGTGGTTGTGGCCCACTTCCCTGTGGTACTCTAGATATTAGCTTTACATTTGTCTATTTAGTTCCATTAAGAGCGACATGTTGAGTTCTGTCTGCAAGAAAGCCTTAAATCCTATCGCAGGGCTGTTCAGATACTCCATAAGCTCGTATTTTTTTCACTGAATGACAATGTGGAATGGTGTCAAATGCCTTACTGAAATCAAGGAACATGGCATCAACCTGAACGCAGTTGTCCACTGCGCTGTGGATCTCATGGAGGAACTGATGTTTGTGGAATCCATGTTGATTTTTATAGAGGAGATGTTAATTTTCCAAAAACATCATAATTCTGGAGCGTAAAACATGGTCCATAATTCTACAACAGACTGATGTCAACGATACAGGTCTATAATTGTGTGGATCTGTCTTATGGCCTTTCTTAAAAATGGAAATGATCTGCACTTTTTTCCAGTCATTAGGTACCTTACATTGCTCAAGCGATCTACGATAAATTACTGCTAAAAGGGGAACAAGTTCTTTTGCATAATCTTTATAGAAACTTATAGGTATCTCATCTGGTCCTGAAGCCTTTCTGCTACTAAGCGATTGTAGCTGCCTTTCAATTCCATGATCGGTTATCTCAATATCCACCATTTTGATGTTCGTACAATGACTGAAAGGAGATACAGTGTTATGATCTTCCACGGTGAAACAACTTCAGAAGACCGAATTCAGTATTTTGGCCCTCTCTGTGTTATCTTCCGTTTTGGTGCCAGTGTGGTCACTGAGAGAATGAACAGATGATTTTGACCCACTTACTGATTTCACATACAATCAAAATCTCTTAGGATTTTTTCTCAGGTCGGTTGACAACGTCTTACTTTCAAAATCATTGAATGCTTCTCTCATTGCTCTCCTTACTCTCATTTTTGCTTCGTTCAGCTTTTGTTTGTCAGCTAGGGTTTTACTTCTCTTGAATCTGAGATGAAGTGCTCTTTGTTTACGTAGCACTTTTCTAACATGGCTATTAAACCATGGTGGATCTTTCCCATCCCTTGAAACCTTACTCGGAACATACTTGTCTAGGGCATGTTGAACGATGCTTTAGATTTTTTTCCATTTGTTCACCGCATTTTCATCCTCATCACTGAATATTTGATGTTGGCTGCTGAGATATTCTAAAATTTGTATCCTGTCTCCCCTGTTGAGCAAATATATCTCCCTACCTCTCTTAACATTCCTTGTAGGACCCATTGTCATAGATGCTTCACAGCCTTATGATCACTGATACCTTCCTCTATGGAAGGCCTGTTTGTTGCCAGGAGGTCTAAGACATTACCTTCATGAGTTGGTTCTCTAACTATCCACTCAAGGCAATTTTCAGACAAGACATCCAGAACAATGCCACACGATTCTCTGCCTCTGGTACCAGTTTTGATGGCATAACACTCCCAATCTATACCTGGCAAGTTTAATTCACTCCCTATTACAACGACATGCTCAGGAAAGTTACTAATGATATTTTACAAGTTCTGTCTGAAGCACTCTACAACTACTGGTCCTGAGCCAGGTAGTCTATAAAAGCATCAGATCACCACTTCTGACCAATCTTTGATACTTAATTGCACCTAGATCAATTCACATTCGGAATCTGTGATAACCTCACCGGATTTTATCAAATTTTTTACTGCAATAAACACACCGCCACCATTGGTGACTAACCTATACTTACAATAAACATTCCAATTTGAACTTAGGATTTCGTTGTCATTGACATCTGGTTTCAGCCAGGTTTCTGTTCCCAATACTATCTGTGTATTATAAACTTCAGTAAGTGATACTAATTTGGGACCTTTCCTTGGATGCTCCCTGCAGTTTACTAAAATCATATTAATCTTTTCTATCTCTGATCTGCAAGGACCAAGATTCTCTGAGGTCGCTGTGGTTGATTTAACTGGCAAATTGTCTTTGCTCCCAAGTGAGGGGTTCTCTAACCTAAAAAAGTCCCATGTGCCCACCACATGTAATCCGCCACCCTAGTAGCCGCTTCCTGTGTATAGTGTACACCGGACCTATTAAGGGGAACCCTACAATTCTGCACCCAATAGTGGAGGTCGCGAAATTCACACCCGATAGCATCGCAGAGTTGTCTCAGCCTCTGGTTTAGGCCTTCCACTCTCCTCCAAAGCAGAGGACCATGATCAACCGTGCGTACAATGCTACAAATAGACAGCTTAGCCTGGACCTCGCATGCGTTACTAGTTGCCTTCACCAAATCAGCCGGTCGCCGAAAGGAGTCAAAGATGGCCTCAGAACCCAAGCGGCAGGCATCATTAGTGCTGACATGTACCACTACATGCAGCCGGTTGCACCCAGTGCATTCGGTAGCCACCAGCAGGGCATCCTCCACATCATGGACGAGACCTCCCGGCAAACATATTGAATGGAGACTGGAATTCTTTCCTGCCTTGCCTGCTATCTCCCTGAGGGGCTCCACTACCCACCTAACATCGGAGCTCCCAATGACTAATATACCCACCCTCTGTACTTGTCCAGTTTGGACAGGAAAATAGGCCGCTGGCCCAACAAGAGAAGAATCCCAAGAGAAGAATCCCATGCTGGCTCAGAGCTATCATCAACACTGGTAGCACCTCGTACCTGTTGCTAAGACACAGGGAGCCAGCTGCGTGGCCTACTCCCTCTTTTGCCTTCTGTCCAGTGACATGCAAACCCACCACTGTCTGCCACCTCCTATGGAGTGAGGACAGACTGTTCAGATGTTGCGTATCAGAAGCTGCAGCGACGTCCAGGTCACCAGGGGACTCCAGTGGCACCAAAGGTGTCGCAGGACTCGTCACTAGCGCCCTGCCATCACCGCAATTTTGAGAATTAGCTAGAAGCTTGTTGACGGCAGCCAATGCAGCTTCCAGTGTTAACGGACAGCAGCCAACTCTCCTTGTATCCACTCAAAACAAGTACAATCCGTAGCCATATCGTACCGTGTATAAAATAGATATAAGGTCTCAAATGGCACTACTGAATTTGAAAATATACGAAAGAAGAATAAAGTAACACTAAAAGCTGCTGTGCAGATTTCTCACTGTACTCTGAGACCACAACCTATTAAACAGAGATAAATTTCTCTACTGAAGTTGATGTATTTACAGATACCTGTTATTAGAAATCCTGTGTGCTGGAAAGTTACTGCACAAGATAAATATTCAAACTAGAATGCACTGATCTAAACTGTGTGCTGTCTACTAGCAGAAAATTTGAACTTAGTGGTGTGACAGAGTTTCAGGTGATGGGAAAATTTACGGTGGGAAGCCACCCTCCACAAGGATATTCAAAGGACTTATGCAAAAACAAAAACTACAGTTCATTTTCCAACCACTAGTCTACACAGTAAAATATGCATGTTCAGTTCACTTCTTTGCAGAAGCACCTGAACAAAAAACAGAGACTAAATTAATTTATAGTTTATCAGATAAGTGCTTCTGCTGCATGTCCTCTCAGCTCAGCGGCTGCCACTGCTGCTACACTCATTCTAATAGGACTCTTTTGTATTCTGAAAGTACTCTGTGCTGCAGGAGACTTTCTTCCAGAAAGTAATCCCTTATTTTAGATGTGAGAGAAAATGTACATAATTTGTAATAATAATTGGTTGCTCATTTATGTAGCTTTCTAGGATGTTTAGGGCATAACAGTCTTTACTTGCTGTGAACTAAGATGTGCCACGTACATGCCTCATTTGATGTTACTTTGGATCTTCAGGCCCAATAATTTTTCTCTTTACTACAGACTACAGGTTAACTATCAATAGTGACACTTGAATATTGTACATTTCTATTTTTGCTCACTGGACAGTGACAGTGTTTATTTTTTCTGGAATGTCATCATAACTCTCTCTCTCTCTCTCTCTCTCTCTAACTCCCCCCCACTCCCTCGCTCCCATGACAGACCCTACAGGTGACAAAGACTCCATTTCATAAGCATTTGGAGACTAATCTAGCTGTGTTGTGTGTAAATGACATGGTCAGCCATGTCAAATGCTTTAGTTAAGTCAAGGAATATTTCTGCTACTTGCACTTTACCATCCATAAGTTTTATTTTAGAAAACTATATATACAGTCTTATATCACAGTCTCCACATGGCTGGTTGAAGGTTATATGAATCCCAGAGCACTGAAGAAGTGCAGCAACCTAATCAGCTATATGTACTCTTTTTTTATTTATTATTCTACTTCCACATTGTATGTGAAGACAACATCTCATGTTATTTGGTCTCAGTAAGATGCTATGCACTTTGATTTTTGAATCATTACCAGTCAAATATTAATAGCTATATTACCATAGCAATAATAAGCCTGTCTGTCATAAATTAGAAATATATTTTTGGAACACTATCTGCTGAGGCCATGTATACACTGAAATTGATAAAGTGACCAAAATGCACTTGTGCCTGTTTCCACTACTTAGAATGAGTGAGATAACATCTATTCCAGATGTTCACCATCGCTCAAACTGCAATTGCAGGCACCAACTTGTGCACATTGTCTTGAAAATGATTATAAATTACTATAGCACACATTATAAAGTAACAATGTTATGAGAAGGAAAGTTGCTACTCACCATAAAGCATAAATGCTGAGTCGCAGATAGGCATAACAAAAAGACTCTCACAATTAAAGCTTTTGGCTATTAGCCTTCATCAATAATAGACATACATGTGTGCGCACACACGCACGCGCCCACACGCGCGCGCACACACACACACACACACACACACACACACACACACACATACACACACACACACACACACACACACACACACACACGACTGCAGTCTCAGGCAGCTGAAACCGCACTGTGAGCAGCGGACTGGAGTAGGTGGTGGTAGGAGGATGTAAGGGACAGGTGTTGCATCTAGGTCTGTTGCAGGAGTATGAGCCATGAGGTAAGGGATTGGGAGCAGGTGTTGTGTAAGGATGGACAAGTATTTGTGTAGATTTGGTGGACGGCGGAATACCACTGTGGGAGAGGTGGGAAGGATAATGGGCAGGATATTTTTTATTTCAGGGCACGATGAGAGGTAATCAAAACCCTGCCAGAGAATGTAATTCAGTTGCTCCAGTCCTGTGTGGTACTGAGTTATGAGGGGAATGCTCCTCTGTGGCCGGACAGTGGGACTCCAGGAGGTGGTGAGAGACTGGAAAGATAAGGCACTGGTAATTTGTTTTTGTACAAGGTTGGGAGGATAATTACGGTCAGTGAAGGCTTCGGTGAGACCCTCAGCACATTATAAAGTAAAATCCATCATATTGTACACTTAGAAAGTTTAAAACTCTGGGGAGAAAAAATATAACACCAGTTGGGAAAACTAAGTGTATGTTGTGATTAGTGCCAGAAGCTGGAAACCTAACTCTGCAACATTCCTTAGGAGAGAATGAGAACACCGGCACAACTGAATGTATCAGTCATTAAAGAATGCCTGAAAGGAATGTAAGTCACGATGGCAAAAACAATACAAAGTCAGCTAGAGTATCACTAATCTTAATTCAAACAAATAGTTATTAGGATTTGAGAGTATTCTGGTTGTCCAGCTGTTCCACTGATTGGCCTGTATCATTTGTCGTGAGGGAATAGCAACACAAGATTTTTCAAAATGTATAGCAAATAGCCTCTGTCAACAATATTGTATTTAAAGTTAGTAATAATTCACTGCAGACTGTAATGTAGCAAGGCACGTCTATAAAATGTGGTTTAATAAAATAGCACTATGTTGACAGTATTCTTCAAATGTTTGAAAATATGTACAATTTTATGTCAGATGGGCAGCGTTTTAAAATATTGAAAAATCATGTGCATCTAATCCAAAGCAGTATTCTCAGTTCAGAATTACAACTCGTAATTTAGCCACTGAAGAAAAAAGTTTAAAGGTCAATGTGTTGCACTGCCCTTGATAATGTCATCCCCACAGCTTGTGTTATGTGGATAAACTTGGTTTCTGGCTTCTGAAGCCACGCTGAGAGCGAGTTAGTATATAATTTTCGTTAATTAATTTTATTGTACTCATATGTTCTAATATATCTTTAAGAAGGAATTTATTTTACATGTACCAGATACAAAAAATCTAATATTTCTGGAGATCATCATGTTAAAAAATGCACAAAATAGATTTATAATCCAAAAAAAAATGTTCACCAGTTTACTATAGATAAAATGTAAAACATTAATATGTACATTCATTTTAAACAGATTCAGTACACAATACCTGCACACATCTAGCATTATGGTCTGTGTTTGGTTTTAGATTTCGTTCATCTATACACAATAATATTAATGAGCTCAAAGACAACTTAATTGGAGATTTGGGTATCAGCTCTTTCTCTCTCTCCTCTCTCCTCTGCTTGTGTCTGTGTATATGCGGATGGATATGTGTGTGTGTGCGAGTGTATACCTGTCCTTTTTTCCCCCTAAGGTAAGTCTTTCGCTCCCGGGATTGGAATGACTCCTTACCCTCTCCCTTAAAACCCACATCCTTTCGTCTTTCCCTCTCCTTCCCTCTTTCCTGATGAGGCAACAGTTTGTTGCGAAAGCTTGAATTTTGTGTGTATGTTTGTGTTTGTTTGTGTGTCTATCGACCTGCCAGCGCTTTCGTTTGGTAAGTCACATCATCTTTGTTTTTAGATATATTTTTCCCACGTGGAATGTTTCCCTATATATATATATATATATATATATATATATATATATATATATATATATATATATATAAAATGTGTGTTTATATATAGGGAAACATTCCACGTGGGAAAAATATATCTAAAAACAAAGATGATGTGACTTACCAAACGAAAGCGCTGGCAGGTCGATAGACACACAAACATACACACAAAATTCTAGCTTTCGCAACCAACGGCTGCTTCATCAGGAAAGAGGGAAGGAGAGGGAAAGACGAAAGGATGTGGGTTTTAAGGGAGAGGGTAAGGAGTCATTCCAGTCCCGGGAGCAGAAAGACTTACCTTAGGGGGAAAAAAGGATGGGTATACACTCGCACACACACACATATCCATCCACACATATACAGACACAAGCCTTGGCCTTTGAATTCTGTGATGCCAGGAATTTTTAGTATTGCTGTATACTATGAGATGCATTAATGTAATTTTATTAGATTTTCTTGTTTGTAACGTAAGTTACTTCTACATATTTTCTGAAGTGGAAAGTGCAGTTGTGAATATAAGGTAAAAAAAAGCTTAACTTCACTCTCATTTACAAAATATAATTCATTCTGGTATATTTTTAACTCTTCATCATTTTAGGCCCTTGAACTCCTCACACCACATGTGTCCATGAATGCAGAAGCACGAGCTTGCTGCCACGCTCGAAGAGCAGCAGCTTTATGTCGCCTTGGGCTGCTCCCACAGGGATTGGCTGACCTAGAGGCTGCGTTACAACTGCAACCAGAAAATGAAAAACTGTGGAATGATATGAAACTTGTGAAGAAAGCAGTTGAATCTCAGACACAAGAGACATCTTCAGATGATGATTAATCATAATGTCCACAACACTGATCACATTAGAGATGATTATGCTATGTTGTTAAGGTTAGTTACTTTATGGAGACTTAATCCTGAATTAAACCTGATAAGTATTAATTTGCAATAGTACAATACCATATTAAAAATTAGGGCACAAAGCAACATAAAGGATAACTGAAGTTAATTTTTGTGATAGGGAAATTGTTAATTTAGCAGGTGGCAACAGGTACTAATGAAGCAAATTCTGATATACTGACTAGCTTTTGATATCAAACATTTCCTCATCTAGTAAGGAAGAGAAAACAGTTGGAGGAACAAGTCAATCCAGGGGGTAAAGAAACTCACTCGCCTTAAAAGAAACACACCAATTCAAAGTGGAAATCAGTGACGAAATCCTAGCAGCAGATAAGATTTTGAAACTTGAGGAATTTAAACTGTAGAGAAGACTGTGAGTCAAGTCAAGTATTAGAGAATGACAGATTAAAATAAAACAATACACAAGACAATAATGGACAATGATGTAAAGAAAGGAAAGAATAATCAAATGATGAATAAGTAGTATGCAAGAGATAAAAGAAAAAAAAATAAAGCCGAGCAGAGAATCAGAGGATACATTTTAATGTAGCACATGCCTAGATACCATAGTCCTGCAGGACTGTCACACCATGCAGATTTAGCCTTTCTTCGGTCACTATACATCATTTAAGATGACTGCCAGGATGGTTCCTTTGAAATAATGTGGCTGATTTCCTGCCTAATCATCATGCAATTTGAATGTGTTCTCCATCTCTTAATGACCACATTACCAATTAGATTAAATCTTAATCTTCCTCCCTACCTCTTCCCCTCTATTTTCAGTATGTCCTATTTTTCTGACTTGTTGAGAGTCACTTCCATATTTCTCATACTTCAGTAAGTAAAGCTATTGTCAGTCCAAAGATTATTTTGAATACCACTATGCTTTATTAGTCATGGTCCTGTTGGAGGTAGTGTACAGTTGCCTTCCTCCAACCTTTGAACTGGTTTACCCATCCAGTTACAGGGGTATGTACAGTTTAATGCGGATTCCGAACCATGGTGCAACTTGGCATTTTTCACATCAGAAAACATTTCCAGATGTAAAAGAAGTGATAAGTGACAGATAAAAGTCCTAGGATTGACCAGCAATCAAACCTAAGACCTTTTGGTCTGTAGTCAGCACTTTTTTACTCAGCCATTTAGCCACACTCATACTTCAGTCAATTTAATTTGGTCATCATTCCAGTAGTGCTATACTTCAGCAATTCCTATTACCATATTTTATCTCTCTTCATTATTTAAAATTCTCCTTCCTCTTCCCTTCTTAGAGAAGGTTTGCTCTAAAAGCTTGAGTTGCATACATATATGATCTGCTTCCTTCATTGTAATGGTAAGTTTCAGGAGAATTTATGGTTTTTCCTGTGTTCATAATTTCCTTAAAACCACTGCCTCTAATAGAGGTACGATTTACTGTCTCATCGTCATAGAGGTGTCATAATGGCATAACCATAGGAAAGAATTAGCCCCAACCATGTTTGTAGAAGTGCCTCATATTCAATAAATCCTTATAAAATGTAAATTAAGATGACTGAATGGAATATTATCCCTACCCCTTCAAAATGAAATTCCAGCACATATTAAGAAGTACTAAATAGAGTAAGAGTGAATGTCATAATGAGTGTAAAAAAAAAATTGAACTAGACCATTTTAAAAGCTAATTTTGGGGCAGAGAACAACAGTCTGAAACTTTTATTTACTTGAACATATTAGCAGTCAGAAACTAAAAATGACTGCTTGCCACCAATCAGTGCACATATATCCTATTCACTTTTAATTTTCTTAATTAAATTTGCTTCAGCGATAGCAGTGAAAACTCCATTGTGAACTGAGGAGCCCCACAGACTGTCAACATGGTGACCATTGTTGTGATTTTCCTTGAAGCGACAACTGAGAGAGGTGTGCCAACAATGGTGCACCCAGTGACAGCACTGGGCACGGGAGTGGCACCATGTCCCAGCTCAGTTTGCAGCATCACAATGAATAGATCCATGTGTGGAGGGTCTGAGGAGAATGAGCATTACCAGATTGCATTTGTCTTCAACATATGGGCTCAGCATCTGGCTTGATATGATGGGGCACCATTAGATATACAATACAGCACCATCACCTCAGGTTACCATGGTCGATACTTTGGACAGTAGGTGTTAAACATTTCTGACATATTGAGCTCAGTCTTTTAGGTGTCATGTCTTTGAGGTCTGTGTATTGTTACCATTCACCAAGGTAATGTGGGACCTCATGTTGTGTGTGCCATCCTAACCTACTTTGATACACAGGTTGTCTGATTGTTGCCCTTGCCAGCCATTCTCCAGATCTCTTACCCACTGTTAACTTATGGTTATGGGTTGCTAAAACGGTCCTCACATGGGATGAGGCAGCTAACAGTACACAGTACAAACTGGTTAATGTGATTCACAAACTTCAGCAGTTGTTGTTGGATTTATTTGTCTCCCAAGCCACAGTTTCTGTCAAAACTGGGCAAGCATATAGTAACTACATTAACTCTATCAGCAATTTTTGAAGAAGAGGGGAGAAAATAATGGCAAAGATTCTCGAGTCACTGATGGCTTGAACAGCAAATTGCAGGTAGAGGAACACTACATGATGCTGTACAGCAATGTGAGATACATACTAGTAGAAGATTTCAAGATCGAGTTTTGTTTTTTAGTTTGATTTGAGTGCTAGTTCTGCAAGGTTCGCAGGAGAGCTTCTGTAAAGTTTGGAAGGTAGGAGACGAGGTACTGGCAGAAGTAAAGCTGTGAGGAAGGGGCGTGAGTCGTGCTTGGGTAGCTCATATGGTGGAGCACTTGCCTGCGAAAGGCAAAGGTCCCAAGTTCGAGTCTCGGTCCAGCACACAGTTTTAATCTGCCAGGAAGTTTCATATCAGTGCACACTCCGCTGCAGACTGAAAATCTCATTCTGGAAACATCCCCTAGGCTGTGGCTAAGCCATGTCTCCACAGTATCCTTTCTTTCTGGAGTGCTAGTTCTGCAAGGTTCGCAGGAGAGCTTCTGTAAAGTTTGGAAGGTGGGAGACGAGGTACTGGCAGAAGTAAAGCTGTGAAGCCGGGCGTGAGTCGTGCTTGGGTAGCTCAGATGGTACAGCACTTGCCCACGAAAGGCAAAGGTCCTGAGTTTGAGTCTTGGTCTGGCACACAGTTTTAATCTCCCTGGAGGTTTCTTTATTTCTTGCTCCACAGTATATTGGAATGTAGAATTCCATGCTGTGTTGTCATCAGCTTCATGCCTGTGTGCATTTTCATGTCCTTTCTTAGGATGCTTAAGAGACTGACATCCCACAACTTGTCAGACACTGTGATGAAATCTGGTATAACACTGAGGCAGCATGTAATGGCATAACCTGTATCTGCCATTCAAGCTCTGTTCAACATTATGTCCAACCAGGGTAGAGCCTTTGTTACGGTCAGTGATTGTAGCTGTGTGTACTAACTTTCACATCATGTATACCCACAAATCACCTACAAATATAATCATCTTTTCTTCCTGTCGTGTTGTATACATGCAACAAGTAAAATTTTGTTATTTGCTATACTTCCAGCTGTTGCAGTTTAAATGGCCAGGAGTATAGTTTTATGATGTGGATTTCAAAAATATTCATAGTCCAATAAAAATATTGTCCAACAGCTACAAGGACTCTTTAGGTATTTGGGTGAATCTTGTGCTAGTGTTTTTCTGATGCGAGACCACTCACATTCAAAATTACAATGTCCTAACTCCCACAGCTAGCTCTTGTTTGGTATAGTTAGATGAACATGTGCCTGTTACCAGCAGGCCTTACAATCTCAGAAATCCAGTTCAGTATGAGACATCATAGGTTGGTAGTGTACCTCATGACTGTCCATCCCATAAAAATTGTGAAGCACACTAGCCAGAAGACTCCAAAGAAAAGGACTCTGAAAGTTCTACATGCAGCTTATATACTGGTCAGTTTATACACTATGGCTGCGCAGCAAAATAGCTGCACCTGTACTGGACTCATGCCACACGCGCGATCCAGGCTCGATACTATCTCCATGTAACTTTTTATTTGGTTTTTTAGTTGTTTTAATGATTATAACAACTTTTTAATAAAGTTGATGAACTAATATATATCAGCCAAATCATAAAGATTTTTATTTTACTTATGAAATTATTATTACAGCAATTTGACATAATATATGAATTGCAATTATTATTTTCTTTTTAAAAAGCTGGTTAATTTCGAATGCACTTTTAATGAGGTAAACTAAAACTTTAATTTCTATTGCCATTAAAATGTTATTACAGATTTTATGATATTATAAGCTGTGGAGAGATTAAAAATATTCAGAAACTGGTTTCCGTGTAAACGAGTAGAGCATAACTTCTGTCCTATTGTACATACAAACAGGCAAATGGTCAGAAAGTGTCAAGGCCCTGACAGAATTAATCACCACTACAGTACAATATATACACTTATACCTATCCTCTTTCCTCTAGAAACTCGAACTAACGTGCCAGTTCATTCTTCACTTTTGCAAGGATTGGAGCCTTCTGTACTGTGAAATATTATCAGAATTTTTAAAATGTTGTGGATTAAAAATGTGTGTTAATGAAGACATTGCAAAAGTATGAGAAGCTGTGGATGAAATGAGTCGAGATTCATTATACGGTGAAATGTTGAAGGCAAGGTTAAAAGACGCAATCATTAATTATGTACCACAAATACGAGGTGCATCCAGAAAGTACATTTCCCCATGTTGTTTCCTTTAAAACAAACATTTTTAGCTGGGACAAGTGTGCATGCACAGCAAATCTTTGACATGACAATCAAATGCCAGCCAGAAAGGTCCCGCCTAGTGACAGTACCGCGACAGCAGTGCTTTGAAATGACGTATCTTTTTCATTCTCCCACCACCTGCGAAGTTTGGTCAGTGATAAGATTCCTTAATGCACAAAACATAGTGTCCCTCAAAATTCATTATCAGCTCTGTTAGGTCTATGGGCAGAACATTGTGAGTTGACAGGTAGTGCATCATTGGTGTAGGCGTTTTTCTGAAGGTCGTCAAAGTGTCCATGACGAAGAAAGCAGTGGGTGACCATCCCTCATCAATGATCACCTGGTTGAGCTGGTGTGACAGCACATACTGAATAATCGTTGCTTCATGATTACAGAGCTCAGCAGTTATTTTCTGCAGATATCATGATTATTGTTGCGTGAAATTGTCGCTAAGCACCTTCTGTTTAAGAAATTGTGTGCCATGTAGATGCCGAAAAACCTGACATGCATGCACAAGACAAAACATTTTGGAACAGAACTGATATTTCTGCAGCAGCATCATGATGATGGTGATGATTTCCTTGACAGGATCATTGTGGGCAATGAGACTTGGATTTCTCACATGACCCCAGAAACCAAGCAGCAGTCAATGCAGTGGTATCACAGTGGACCTCTGGTCAAGATGAAATTCAAACAGACAGTGTCAATGCCGAAAGTGATGTGCATGGTGTTCTGTGACAGGAAAGGCATTCTGCTTATTGACTTCCTGCCCATAGGTGAAACAGTAACTGCTGACTGTTACTGTGAAACAGTGCAGAAACTGTGGTATGCCATTCGGAACAAGAGGCATGGAATGCTTACTGCAGGTGTTGTGCTGTTCCACGACAATGTTTGTCTCCATGTGCTTTGGCGCACAGCATCTGTTTCACAGAAGTTTGGCTGGAAGCTGTTTGATAATCCAGCACACAGTCCTGATCCTGTTCCCAGCAATTTCCATCTTTTCTTGCACATCAAGATATTCCTGTTCTCCAGCCAGTGTTTTGACAATGATGAAGACCTGAAGACGATGATCGTAGACTGGTTCCATTCACGGGTTGCAGACTTCTATGACACAGAAATACAAAATTTGATCCCAGAGCATGATAAGTGTCTCAATTTTTTTGGTGACTATGTCGAAAAATAGCTCAAACTTTGTTGTAGGTATTACGTTTTTCTTGTAACTGTGTTGTCACTGTTTTTTAAAAAATAGAGTAGCTTACTTTCCAAATGGGCCTCATAAAATAAAACTCTTTATTAATTGATAATATGTTAAATCATGAACTTTTTAAAAAAGTTGTCATACCTTTTAAAACAATTTTTAAAAAATACAATAAAATGTTACCTAGAGGTAGGGTCTAACTTGGATAGCCCACATGGCAGATGAGTCAGCTACAGGCACAGCCATTTCAATGTGCTTCTGTAGTGTAAAAATTTAAGGCCCTTTTTCTTGGAATCTTCTGGCTAGTGTGGTTTACAACTTTTGTGGGTGGATACCCTTGAGGTGTACTACTAGCTTCCAAAATCTCATTCCGAACAGAAGTCCCGAGACCATAAGGTCCCCTTGTTAAACACCTCCTCTAACTAAATAACCTAAACTGAAAGTTATAAACTAGCTGTAATAGCTGAAAATCTACTGGTTATTTTCTATCTTTTTCTCACCCTTACTGGCAATGGAATTTGTAACGAAACAATTCTATACACACATACTGTTTCTTCTTTTTCTGTGCTCCTGTAACTTACATATGTGCATAGTTCCAAATTATCTGCTATATCACACTGACTGATGTAATTATGATAGCTATTCTGACACTTAGTAAACTAAATTAATGTGCCTAATATTATGCTTGAAGAATTGAAAAGACAGATTATTTATATTCAAAGATAAATTATGCTGTTAAAAATTAAATTGTAAAAGTAAAGCTTGCATGTTTTGTAAGATTTTTTGTAACTGAATAACATCTGCTTAAGAACACAAAGTATAGATGAGTGCAAGACACTGTATAGTTGTCTTCCACCAATGAATCAGAACAGACCCATGTGATGAGGCTGGACTAAAAGCTTCAGTCAACCTAAACTATTGAGTAACAAATATTAGTCACATCAACATCTGACGAGTGAGCATATGCCTGCTCCTTCTAAGAGCCCAAGAGCTTCTGACTACAACTGCTCCACCTTATCATTCATACTGAAAAGTCAGCATAGTTAACATGGATGGTAGGACCACCTTCATGTTTATAAGCCTGGACCACTCACATAAATTAACTTTCAGTAGATCAATGTACAGTACATAGATTTTGTATTTAAAAGGTATCAGAAACTGATCTATGATAAAATTGGAAAGTAAGTGCTTTTGTGTGTGTGTGTGTGTGTGTGTGTGTGTGTGTGTGTGTGAGAGAGAGAGAGAGAGAGAGAGAGAGAGAGTGATACTATTGTTTGTTTGAAGGGTTTCATTAAATTCTGTTAAGTGTTGTCAGCTAATTTATATTGTATGCAGTTCATAGCTGTCAGCATTTTAGGTAAATAGAATTAGATTCATTAATAAAGATGGCATCTCATTGTAGCCCAATCTTATTATGGTGGCATATAGCTAAAACAGATTACAAGATTAGTGTTGAGCTACTTTAAATATTGTGGTATACTAAAGGATCAACTGTAGAAAAATTCCACAGAAGTAACTGATGAGTTTAATGAATTGATTCTGTGATTAGTTCATTGTACATCTATTTTCTGCAAATCACTCTACATTGTGTGGCAGAGGATACAAGATGTCCTATTTTGCTCGTAAACAGAATGAAAGAAGAAAGATTATCCGTACCCTGCTGATAAATCTCTTAACTTTTCCCTCATGGTCATAAAGCAAAGTATAAGTTCATAGAAATAATATGTTTCTTAACTTGCCCTTGGATCATGGTTTCTCAGAATTTTGAGGGTAAGTCTTCAGTGATGCACAGGACTTTCCTTGTAGTATCTCCTAATGAGGTTTGTTCTGCATTTCTGACTCTCCTGCAGTAACTAAATAGTTATATCTTTGACATAGACTGCAGCTCTTCTTTATATCCTCTCCATCTCTCTGGACAAATGCATCTAGATACTTAATGACTGTGATTGATTCCAGTTATTGATTGTTGATTGTGCAGTCAAACAATATCTCATCTTCTCTGTTTATTTCAAAATATATACTTTTAATATACATCCATAGTCAGCTGGCATCATTTGAACCAAGTGATGAGCCTCCCTAAATCATTCTGCATTTTGTAATAATTTTCTAATAATGGGACTTCCTTATGTCATATGCAAACTGCTGCGGAAATATAAAACTTTGCCAGATTACACAACCATTTTTCCTCTAAGCTATCAAACATGATACAATACTCCAGAATGAGATTTCCAGTCCGCAGCAGAGTGTGCACTGATATGAAACTTCCTGGAAGATTAAAACTGTGTGCCGGACCGCTACCCAAGCACGACTCACGACCCGTCCTCACAGCTTCAATTCTGTCAGTACCTCGTCTCCTACCTTCCAAACTTCACAGAAGCTCTTCTGCAAACCTTGCAGAACTGGCACTCCTGGAAGAAAGAATATTTAGATTAGATTAGATTAGTTTTTCGCTCCATAGATCCGTGCTGAGGAGATCCTCGTGGATGTGGAACATATCAATTATTTTATCTTTTTAAGCTGAAATAACAATACTAATAGTATGAGTATATACAATACATCATTTTTTTAAGCTGAAACAACAATACTAATAGGATGTGTATACACAATACATCATTTGTTTCTATTAAAAAATTCGTCAATGGAATAGAAGGAGTTGGCCACTAGTAAGTCTTTCAGGCTCCTTTTATACTGATCTTTATTTGTAACTAAATTTTTTTATGTTTGCTGGAAAATTATTGAAGATGAGTGTTTTGAGTAGTGGACCCCTTTTTGAACTAAAGTGCTTTTAAGTCCTTGTGCATATCAGTTTTGTTCCTGGTATCGTATGTATGAACTGAGCTGTTTGTTGGAAAAAGAGATATATTATTTAGGACAAATTTCATTAAGGAGTAAATATACTGAGAGGCAGTAGTTAGTATACCCAGTTCTTTGAAGAGGTTTCTACAGGACATCCATGAATTTACTCCACAAATGGTACGTATTACACGCTTTTGGACTCTGAAAACTTTTGTTTGACTTGAAGAGTTACCCCAAAATATTATACCATATGATATTATGGAATAAAAGTAGGCAAAGTATGCAAGCTTTTTCATTTTTATGTCGCCTATGCCTGCTAACCCTCGAATTGCAAATACAGATTTGTTAAGGCATTTCTGCAGTTCTGTGGTGTGCTCCTCCCAGCTGAATTTATTATCAAGTTGTAATCCCAGGAATTTAAGACTGTCAACCTCTTCTATCTGCTCTTCTTCATACTTTGTGCATATGCTGGGTGGAAACCTCTTACAGGTTCTGAATTGCATATAGTGAGTCTTTTTGAAGTTTAATGGCAGTGAGTTGGCTTTAAACCATTTATTAATATCCATCAAAATATCATTAGCAGATCTTTCTAGAACTACACTCGACATACTATTTATTGCAATACTTGTGTCATCTGCAATCAAAACGAACTCTGCTTCTGGCAGTGTAACTGATTGCGGCAGTGTAACTAATTGCTGAGACATGGCTTAGCGACAGCCTGGGGGATGTTTCCACAATGAGATTTTCACTCTGCAGCGGAGTGTGCACTGATATGAAACTTCCTGGCAGATTAAAACTGTGTGCCAGACCAAGACTCAAACTCGGACCTTTGCCTTTTATGAGCAAGTGCTCTACCACCTGAGCTACCCAAGCACGACTCATGACCCGTCCTCACAGCTTCAATTCTGCACTTGCCCGTGAAAGGCAAAGGTCCCGAGTTTGAGTCTCAGTCCAGCGCACAGTTTTAATCTGCCAAGAAGTTTCATGGTACAATACTGGTGAAAGGTACAAATATTGACACTTTTGAGTCTTTTATGCAACAAACAAAGACATAGAGAGATGAAGGTCAATAAAATCAGACCCCTATTTGTTATTCTAGAAACTACTATACTCTGTAGTAGCTTGGTGTGCTGTAACCATTGAACAGCCATTCTTCTAGAATTTGTAAGGATGGCAGTTTGTTCTAGAACCTGCGCATTATGGGTTCATTGGGTTGGTGAAGGCTACAGGAGGCTGTCAGAGTTTTAAGGTGGCTACAGAAAGATACATGGCATTCATGAAAACTTATTGTTGTTCCAATGACCTTAGAGCAATTACTGGTGCGTGCCCTCATCTGGTGGTGCAGTCAGGCATTGATCCAAAGTGTCCATAACCCATGGGCATGGTCAGACATCAATGTCATGGACCTCACTTGTGAGCATTGTCATGAAGACATCAGTGGCTGCTGTGCTAAGCACAGCACAAGTTGTGCTGTGAACTTAAGTGGTCAGCATACCTTAGCAGTGCTGTGTTAGACACCGGCGTAGCAGTCTGGAACCTGTCCAGACATGGTGAGTGATGGAAGCGAAGCACATGGTGAGCAACTCCAGCCAGGCCTTGATGTCTGGTTGGTGACATCCATTAGCAGCTTGCCCCTCCCCCCCCCCCCCCCCCCCCTTCTTCGCTCCCCTGGAAGATGGTCCTGTCAAGATGACAGTGGAGTGGAGTGGCCTCACAATGGAAGCAAACATTGTGACAGGTGCCCACTGAATGATTGGCTATTTTAATCTGATCTGGCTGGCCAGATAGCCTGTATTTACACATGACAAAACAAATCTGCTATTGTGTTGCTACCACAAATGTGATGTATTGCTGTTGCCATAGTGTCCCTGATTTCAGTAACTAGTGGATCACTGACAAGCAAATGGGCAGTGGTGCATGGTGGGTTTGTTAGGGAGTTTACATCCATCAATGCAGCGGGAACAATGAGAGCCAGATATCTGCTTAGAGATACCTTTTCTGTTGTGAATAACTTTTGCTGTGAACATGCAGATGACAGAATATTGTATGTCACTAAATATGGCAACTAAAACGAAGTCCTATAACCACAAGATTGTTACAGTCTTCAAATAGTACAAATGCCACCATGTCTGACAGGACAAGGTTTAAGAGAGACAAAGAAGAAGAGAATGAAGAAGAAGAAGCAGAAAAAGAAAAACTCTCCTATTAAGAAGAGGTTGTAATTAGATGCCATCTGTAGATTTTCAGCATTGAAAATAGAAAGCAGACTCATAATCATTCAGTCAATAGTAAGTGACATGCAAGTTGAGAACAATGACAGATAGAAAAGATGGAGGTGACAAAGAGGAGGACAAGATGATTGCAGAAAATTTGGACAATATGAACATTGCAGACTCAAAAAAAGGAAAATTGGGACAAATCTGATAGCAATGATTACGAAACACAAAAGAACCCACACAGGAAGATTTTTGTCAGATAACTAGTTGTACATGTAGAAATGAAAAAAAGAGGCAAAAACAGTGCCAATTTACAAATCAGGAGAGGTGCAGAAGCAGGATGCCAGGTAGATCCAGTAAAAACTGTAAGGGGAAATGGTCAAGATGATAAATTGAGTCAGTTAATGAATATTATGACAAAAATGTCGTAGGACATGGAAACAGTAATGAGACAAACCACGACATGACATGACACATTCAGAAATTTGCCAATGAATTTTACAATAGATAAAAGGTTGCATGGTATGGAACAATATAATAAAGAATTGAAATACTGTATTATCAAAGTAGCGATTGTGTATGAACAGAAAATTGACAGCAAAGTTCATGCCGTTCATTAAGAAGTTTTGAAAGAGCTTGAAGCAGTTCAGATATGTTTATGTGGCAAAATTAGGTAAGATCAAGGGGGCAATAACAGATAGATGCAAACAGTTTGAATGCAAGAGTAAGCAAGGAAACTATTAAAAGAAGTGGCAGAGCCAAAGACTGTGTGTTTAACAAATTTCAGGTAAAAAATGTGAAAATTTGGCAAGATTCAGGGAGATATATGAGAAAAGGTTAATTATTTCAAATAAAGAATGAACCAAGTGACTGGTACATTCAATGCAATTTCAAGTTGCATTAGGCAGTTTTCTGCCAGTAAAAAGTTCAATCCTGTAGGTGAAACACATCCAGTAGTCTTCAATGTTGAATGTAAGGAAATGATAAGAAGAGAATGCAAAAAAAAAAGACATTCTTAGAACTGTAGAGCAGTGGCTTTCAGGTAATGCAGCAGGATGGACCATTGAAGCCTTAGGCAAGTGTACAAGCTTTAACGAAATTGTCACCATTTGTACATAGAGAGGGAAGTCGAAGATGCCCCAAACTAGTAATTCATGAGGTACGATGAAGGCTTTTTGTGAATGTCTCACTCATAAATTAGAACATGAATGGAAGAGGAGGATTTTATGGATGAACTAAGCTGCAGATTGCTCAGGGAAATTCAGAAAACACTGAGTATTTTTGGTAGTAGTGTAGGAAGACTTTTAAGATGAGTAGGTGAAGGAGACTTTTGATATCAATCAGAATGTGAATAATACATGCATAAACAGCAGAGAATAGGAAATTTACGACTTGGGAGAAAGATTATAGAGGACAAGAAAGAGAAGGTAGACGTGTTTAAGTACAGATAATAGAGAAAGAGAGGGATGTTAACAAACTTAGAAATAGGGCATCAGAGGACAATTCAGAGGTGGAAGATTAATTGGATCATAATGTGAATTTTATGCAATATGAAGGTACACAACCCACAAAGCTAACTTATTTGGCTGAAGGCAGTGATGATGAAGCCCGTTCTATAGGAAAAGAAACTGGAGAGACCCCAGAAGTGAAAAGGTGGGCAGATGATGTTCTGATGGCAGATTTGCAATGGGAAGCAACTGAGCAAGCTGATGTGGCAGGAGAAGGGGAATTAAAAAAAGATGTGGATGCTAGCTAGACTACAATTCAGCTTACACAGGCATCCCTAGATAAACACTAAACCTGTAGATGATGAAACAGAAGAGATTTCACAATTAAATAATAGATTCAGTGCTGTGGAAGCTAATGTAGGAACCATGATGATGGTATATAGGGTTAAAAGGAGCATTATGTGAGGAAGGCAGAGATTTGAAATTTAATGTGGTTGCCAGGAAAAAGGAATGGGAAGCCTTCAAAACAGTAATACAACAATCAAAACAGAAAAAAGTGAAAAAGAGCAATCAAATTAGGAAGAAGAGCATGATGCAAAGGAAAGGTTCATTACCATCTACTTAGGAGATAAGGAGTTGATCAAAATGCAAGAAAGGTCACGTGAAATCAGTGCAGAAATCTCAAAGCTTAACAAGTCGTTACTTGAAGTAGCAGGCATTCTTCACATGTACACTTTCTGATTTAACCCAAATAAAAAAATAATAAAAAAAACATATCTAACTGTATAAGGAAAGGAATATATAATATGAGATGCCAGGGAGTTTGCCACTTAAGTGGACACATTGTGATATACAGGGCTCCCAAAGCTGTTTGAGTTTTGTTCCATTTTTGTTTTCAGACTGCATTCTTATACCTTAATACTATTTTGTAAATGTCTTTGTTGTCTTGAACTGTGGTAACTGTCCTAGTATTCAGTGAAAGAAAGACAAGAGAAGGAGTATTAACTGACAGGGGTCAAATAATGGGCATAGGTGATGTAACTGTTACGCAAAGAGAAAAGGAAAGAGTGAATGTAGAACTCAACTGAGAAAGAAAAATAAGATGTGAAGAATATTCTCAATCAGAAGACGTATGGTAATGTTAATTGTTCCAACCAAAAGTAAAGCTATGCCAAGAAAGGTAAACTAAAAGTGGGTAAAGATAAGGGAAGGACATTTGAAATGAAAATAGACAAAAGTGAAACTTCTCTTAGGAGATGAAAATCATAAAGTAAGAGTGCATAAAATACTGCAGAATGGATTAAAATCTGAAATGACAACAGGTGTGCTGAGAAAAAAGATACATTGTGACTCAAAAGGTTTTAAATAAAGAAAATAAAAAAAGAATGAAAGAGGAAGAAAGAAGAATAATAAAATATAAAAGAGTGACTTGTCATGAAATAAGCCAGAAGCATGTCAGACAGGAATTTTAAGGAGGAAAACTAATCTGCATGAAATAAATAGATAAAAAAATCTGAGGTTTAAAAAGAGATACAGATAATGAACAGGAGATACTTGTAGAACATTAGTGAAACACATGGATTGGAGGAACAAACCTAAGTAACAGCAAAGGAAAAGTCTAGATGTTAGAAAAGCATTTTGAGCAGTATAAAACCCTTTGGAAAGGAACAGTTATCTGCCATGGGTCAGTGAGTACAGTCTGAAGTTTTATCAGTAACAATGTCGGATACAGATCAGACAGAATGAATAGCCGCTACACCAATTAACTTAAGCACTGGGGGTGTAGTTAATAAAGAATATACATATTGTCTATAGAATGAGAAGAAGATCCAATTTCAAGATCAGTTAGTCCACAGTAAGAGACAGGAAATAGTTTAGAAATCTACAGTTAGAAAATCAGTCTCACAGTAGTTGTGGATGTCAAGCCACTGAACAAAGAAGGTTTTCTCTTGTTTCACTTCAAATTACAGTCTTTGATTAAATCAAAGATGTAATTCATATGTTCATCTAATGGAAGAGATAAGGGTCATTTCCTATAATTAAGAGTAAAGATTAGTATAAATGATTCAGCAATCTAGTAACAGTAGGGACTGTAATTAAATGAAAGACTACATTGTGGTTAGAAAAGGCAGTGATTGTTGAACCAGTTTTCACACTGTAGTGATAACAAGCATTTAGGAAGTAACACTGGCCATGGAGGCAGCTATTCACTGTGATAGAATGCTAGGGAAGTTATAACCTACCAGCACTCTTTGGCAGTTATATGATTTGATGACCCGTGTTACGTAGTGTTCCATATTTTAAAGAAAAAGGCATCAACTCTGAAGAATAATGTTACCTGACAGAATACAAGCAAGATCATGTCATGACCACTATCACACAGGTACTTATCATGTATGACAATCGCCAGTATGAAATTTTGTAAAAATTAAATACTGCGCTGTATTTAGCTATAGTTCTGAATATATAACAGAAATTATATGAAATTTTGATTATGGAATAATAAATAACAGTCAGCAGTTCATAAGTGAGCAAAAGTTAATAGCTATTGACTATTGAATTGAAACTGAAATTATGTAGCTGATTTTGAGTGTATATGTAAGCAGTAGCGCAACCAAAAAGGTACATACGATATATATATATATATATATATATATATATATATATATATATATATATATATATATATATTTTTTACATTAATTAGTAGTGGAAAAGACAGGAATCTAGTGATGGTTAGGTATGTAGGACAACGAGCACTATTCAAGTCAATCATAGTGCAGTTAAAAAAACTTTAATGTTTA
The DNA here is from genome assembly GCF_021461395.2 of Schistocerca americana. Taxonomy (NCBI): domain Eukaryota; kingdom Metazoa; phylum Arthropoda; class Insecta; order Orthoptera; family Acrididae; genus Schistocerca; species Schistocerca americana. The sequence goes on along the minus strand of NC_060121.1, from coordinate 413,848,092 downwards.
GATCATTGCAACTAGCCGTATATATAACTAATAAGCTAGCTTAAGCTTATTTTGAGGCGAGTTGCAAGTGGTGCAGCATAATGCATTAGGTGGCAATAATTAATGACAACATGCCCTTCTTCAAGAACTAGCAACTTTTAAAACTTCAGCTACGCAGTACTCTTCTTCCAGTACTTCATTTATCAATTCTTCTTTCATACTTCGTACTGTGACCAGATATGTGATCACTTATCCATTTATGATGTCTTGCCATACTTAAGACACCATTTTGACAATGCTCCTGAGTGCTGCCACACAGCATCCATACTTCACCGCCAATAATGTGCACCTCCTGTGTCCTTTCTACCTCCCCCCCCCCCCCTCTCTCTCTCTCTCTCTCTCTCTCTCTCTCTCTCTGTGTGTGTGTGTGTGTGTGTGTGTGTGTGTGTGTGTGTGTGTGTGTGTGTGTGTGTGTGTGTGTGCACATGCTCATGCTCAATTATTGAAATACTTGAAACATATTCTTTGGATCTTAAGCAATACAAATTTCCCTGACTTTGCTAGCATTTCTACCACAAGGGTGACAATATTATTTTCCAGCCATTCTCCATAAATACATAACAGTTATTTATGTTACAGACACTGACAAAATTAACAAAGTATGTACATTTTCTAGAAATTACATCAGGATTACAGAATTAATTAATAGGCACTTATGAGGTACTGTGTTGTAGTGTTATATGTGTCCCATGTTTCCTTATTCTGTATTGACAAATACAGACTCAACGAAACAGCCAAACATGAAACACAGTGGCTTTCATGTTTCATATTTCAACTGTAATATGAGGTAATTCTCACTAATCACTATGCAACGTCTTTAAGAAAAACACCATGAAATACTAATATGAAAGTTGTATGCTTGTATAGTGCTTAAAGTGTAATACTTTACCACATACATGTAGCAAAGAAAATAATAATAATCGTCAATCTAAAATACTGAGTGTAGCTGTCCTAGAAATTACATACAAGTGTAGCACTCTGTTACATAATGAGTATATAATCATGAAAACATATAGATAAAGCCATTGTCCTTTTACTTAGCATATTGAGGCTTTGTTAGTTGATTTAGGCTTCAAAATTTATTATTGTTCATTGTTCGCCATTGCAAAATCATAGAACCTATGTACATAATCGTGAAATCGTTGGTATCCACATACATAATGGCACATGCATTATTTACAGTTCTGACACCTGTTGATTAGTCTTTAGGTGTTATTTGGGTTTACAAAGAAAATATGTACACAACTTTCCAAATTTCAGTTAAATTTATTTTTTCTGTGTGAGAAAGTGATTAGTTTTGAAACTGTTTGGTGCACTCCCTCCCCTGCTTCTATCTTTGTGGCTGCATGTTGTCCACATCTCTTTGCACAACTTTTATCTGTTCATTTACATCCACTTTCCATTTCCTTCACTAGCTAATAAACAATTTGTTGGGATGTCCTTCAATTTCATTTTACCTGCAACTTATAAAATTCTCAGTAATTTGGCATGTATGTTTCACACACACAGTAATTTTAAAATTAATAACTTGTATCACTAATCACTATACAGTAAAGTTCCTTGGTTACAATGTACAAAAAAAAGAAAACAGTAATTATTTTGACTTCATGTTTACTACAAATAATATCATAGTGATAGTTTCATGACTTTTATTAAAGTCATGTTTACTGCAAATAATATCATAGCAATAGTTTGACGACTTTTATTAAAGTCGGTTCATGGACCATTTAGGTCGCATTTATCTCACAATTAAATCAGTACTATATAGTTACACAAACATAAGGCCAAATCTCATATTCATTCACATTAATTTTTAGACATTGTACACTTTAATCATTTCTTACTCTGGTAATGCTTCAGGTCATAATGTTACATACACCTAATCTTTTTTCTGTCTGAGGATATATCAGACAGAAAGCATTAGCATAATAAATGCTCTTAATTTTTTTTAAAAAATCCATTGTAACTCAATCTGAGTTCCAAAATTTCGTAATTTTGTGCACATACTTGCCCCAAACTGTGTGCTTGTGGCAATATTATGTGCAGATGTATCTTTGTCCTGGGGTTTTATGAACCTCTTATGTTTTATATCTTTTGCACTTTTCAAATGAAGCAGAATGTGCCTTCCTGATGTGCTACTGTCTCTATCTGTATCCATATGTAGCTTCAACCAATCCTGAGGTGCTACTAAAAAGTCATGTTCAAATGTAATACATTTGATGACAAACTGCATTAAAACTTGAGCCTTCATAGGTTTTCTACAAACACCAGTAGCACGTATTAACCTCACATCCACAACAGGCTTCTCAACTGCATTGGATTCTGTTTTAATGTATTTGTAAAATGACTGGGATGGAACACTGATTAGACTTCTGTCTGCTAGAACCTGAACTTCTATTCTGTGCATTTCTGAAGCAATCATTGATTTGAACACACTGCTCTGATTCACTACTCTTATCCTCCCATAACAAGTTTTATTCTACATCTAAATCACTCCCTAAACCTCCATCCTGTTCATATACTTTATTTGAGTGTTTCTCCTGTTCTTTCCTACTTCCTTATTCCGTTTGGTGGAAGACATGTTTTATTTCTGATGTATTTAATACAGCAACAGTTTCACCATCCTCATCACACAATCTGAATATGTCCAGCTTGATTTTGTGTACATTGTAATCCTCTCATTCCATTACTAACTTCATATGATTATTAAAAATCACACACTCTTGCCCCATACCACAATAATTTTACTGTCATAAGCCATTACAGCAATAGACAAAGTCATACATATAATACAATACAGTACAGTACATGCTATAAAAGAACGGAATTGTTAAGAACGTTACAGTTTAATATCACAGGTCATGAAATCCATCCTTTATATTGTAGAATGGGTTTACAACTAACCAGTCATAAAGTGTTTGTTTGTATTGTTGCTCTGGTAAATTTTATATAGCTTGTGGAAGTGTGTTAAATAATTTGGGGCCCATAAGTTCATAACTGTTAACTGATTTTGACAGTCTGTGGTAGGGCGTATAGATAGAGCTGTTTGTCCTAATGCTGTAACAATGTATATTTGCCCTGCGTTTTACTTTAGGTAAGTACTTATTTGTGTAGATTAAAACATAATAAATATATAGGTTTATTACTGTCAATATTTTTGTTGAGTAAACAAAGGTATACAGTGAGCCTTGTATGGTGAGCCTGTAATTATCCTAATAGCTTTCTTTTGCAGCAATAGCATATCATGCACACAAGTGGAGTTTCCCCATAAAATAATACCATAGGATATGATGCTTTGGAAAAATGAGTAGTAAGATACTCTAACATAATTTTTAGGTACACAGTGCATTAATTGCCTTAACAAATAGATTACCCTAGACAATTTACCACTAATATACTTAATATGTGGATTCCAAGAAACTTTATCATCCAAATATACCCCCAAAAATTTAACACAACTAGGATCATCTGATCGAAACTTGTCTTTTAAAATAATACCATCTGCTGGGTTTTGCTTTCATTGAGCAAGAGCCCGTTTGCTTTAAACCAGAGTGAAGCTTGCTCAATTGTCTCTGTAACATGTTTTAAGACTATTAAGATCATTACTGCTGTTCAGAAACGTTGTATCATCAGCATAGAGTACTTTTCTGGATTTAATAAATGATGGCAGGTCATTTATCATTATTAGGAAAAGGAAAGGGCCCAGCACGGATCCCTGCGGAACACCTACCTTAACTTGTTCTATACTGGACATTTCTTTCCCAACACAGACGGCTTGCTTACGGTTTTGTAAATATGATCTTAATAGCTTAAGGCTGTTACCTTTAACACCATAAAAGTCCATTTTTTCGACTAGTAGTGTATGTTCCACACAGTCAAAGGCTTTGCTCAGGTCACAAAAAGTCACTTGAGCAAAGCATTTACCTTCAAATACTTGATGGATGTATTTAACAACATTGTCTATGGCATCAATGGTTGACAGGTTTTTCCTAAAGCCATACTGTGATCGACTTATTAATCCTATGTTATCAAAGTAAACAGATAATTGTTGGTAAATTATGCATTCTAGAACTTTTGAAAAAACTGGGACTATGGATATTGGCCTGTAACTTGAGACAGAATTTTTATCTCCTTTTTTTATGTACTGGAACTACCCTAGACAGTTTAAGCTCAGGGAAAAAACCCTCCAGTATACACTTGTTTATACAATATGTTAGGGGGTACACTATACAGCCTATTACTTTCTTCAGCTGTTACAAGACAGGTCATATATGTCTACACTGTCTGATGATTTTAACTGCTTCACTATTCTTAACACAAAACCAGGTGAGACCTCAGAAAAATTGAAGGTACTTGTGTTTGTTGATGACCTAGCAATATTTTTTGACAGTAACTGTGATGAGCTGATTTCAGGTTTAATTATAGCACTTCCTTCTTCCTCAACTGATTTAATAAAAAAGTCATTAAATTCATGGGGAGAGATACTAATTTTGTCACTTCTTTTATCTTTGGCAACACTATTTATTAGTGTCCATGCTGCTTTGCACTTATTGGTGGATTTCTCAATGCTTCTGAGATTGTGTGCTTGTTTGACTTCCACAATTGCTTTTTTGTACTCATTCCTAGATCTAACATAGGCTAATTTAGCATGGTTGGTTTTCAGATTTTTCTAAATATTGTACAACAACATAACTTGATTTTTCATAGTAGACAGCTGTGTTGTATACCATGTATTTTGTCTATTTGGAACTTTTGATTTTAGGACTCTGTAAGTTATTTTGCATTTCCTTATTGGGATGCAGTCATTAAAGTGTCCCAAAAATGCTTTGAGAAACCTATCAAATAGTACCTTTGCTGGCAGATAATTGCTTAGAGTATAATGTGTCTCATCATAACACAGGCCAAACCAATCTTCGTTAGAAAGGGACATACGAAACCTGTCAATTTTCTCATCTGTGACTGGTCTAGTGACCACAACTTCTGGGACAAGCTTATTTACATTACCCTTATCAAGAGGAAACCTACTTGTATAATTTAAAGATACTGAATCATGATCAGAATATGGAAATACTGTCACAAAACATGATTCTTCTGTTGTTTTAGAATTTACAAAAATATTGTCAAGACATGCATGTTCTCTTGTAGGCTTGTTATTGACTGAATGTAAGTTGCTCTGTCTTAGTAGGTTTTGGAGTTCAGTGACAGTACGTTTTTGTGTTGTAACATAGAATTCAGCATTCACATCTCCACCTATCACAATATCATAATGTATCCATCTAGTATCTGTTAGTACATGTAACAGCAGGTCCAGTTTTTCTAAAAATACGTTGGTTATACCCTTAGGTGACCTGTACAGGAAAATTACAACTAACTTAAAACTGTCTATTACTATACCAGCAGCTTCAAAGTTTTGTCCATCACACAGAAAATCTAGATCTAATCTATTGACTGTACCGCTAAGTGACTTGTTAACATATATTGCCACACCACCTCTTAAATGCAATTTTCTGCAGTAGCTACTGGCTAGATTATAATTATCAAATTTAATAAATGTAAGTTCACTCTCACTAGCCCAGTGTTCACTTAAACAAAAGATATCAAACTTATTTTCTAATCCAAAGTCATTGACAATAAATTCTTTATCCCTTACTCCTTCAGTGTTAAGATAACAGATTATAAAATCAAACCTGTCTTTCTTTACTGATGCACTATTTTGCTGAGGGGCTATTAAATCTCTGGCACTAATTATCTTATGGGCTTCTTCCCCTTGCTGCCTTCTACTAAAAAATCATTTAGACGTAATGGAGGTACAGTTTTCCGTTTGCCCGCTACACTTGATACTGCTTCAACTCTTGGAGGTCTCTTCTCTTCTTCTTGTTCATGACATAATCTAAGTGGCTGGGTTCCCACTGTAGGTAGTTCAAATGTTGCTGCAGAATGGACAGCTGGATCACCTGTTGGTACACTCGTTGCTGAATATGCTGCCACTTTTGCTGTTCCTGTTATCTTAGTTCTTGAATGAGGTGTTCCACCTGTTGTAACTGTAGCTACAGCTTCTTCTCTCCCAGCACATTCTTTTGTAATCAGTGATACCTGATGTTGTGTTACTGCTGCAACTGGAGTACAAGGTAGGGAAGATACTTTGCAGGTGTCCTTTACCAGTGGTAGTGGAATGGGATCACTTTTCTTACATCTAGGAGAAACACTATCCAATAACATTTTGATCTTTTGACTGAGCAGCGATTTGCCCCATTTATTTAAATGCATATCATGTGTTGTGAAGTGCTGTCTTTCAAGATCGTCAATACTGAGGAAAACAGCATTTGAAGATTATTGGCACCTCATGCACATTATCTTCTTCTGTATACTTGCCAGTTTTGATCTACACTGCACAACATCTTTCTCGGGTTGCCCACCAATTTCATTTCACTTATTTTATAATCAGTAATGTACTTCATATCCTGACCACTCTTCCCAAGTTTCACCCATTCTAAACCATCTATTGTTTCAACTTCACTGACTGAGACAGTTTACTTTGTCGTGTCTGGACACTGTGTTGTTGTTGAAGCAGCTGCACTACTAATGCAGTCCTGACTCCTTATTGTTTCAACAAAGCTTACACATTTTTTGATATTATATTCAATTCATGATGTATACAAAGTTCATTATCTTTGCATTGATTTAGATGGTCATTATTTTTAAGTAAAACTGCTTGTTTCTAATTTCCTCAATACATTCATTATCATATTGTTCTGTTGCCTCAATATGTGACTCCAGATTGTCAATGAGAGTTTTAAAATTATTACCAGTTGACTTGTTCCATCTCCTTTCCAAAGAACTACATTTATTATCAATATTACTGCTAAATTGTTTGACAAACCAACCTAACTGATTGTCCAGGTCCCTGCTGAATGATTGGGCAAATATATCTGACTGTTTGTCCTGGTAATTGCTGAATGATTTGACCATTAAAGGATTGGCAAAAGACTTATTTATTTCATTTATTTATTTTCATGTTCCATAGATCCTTGATGCGAGTGTATTGCTAGGATATAGAACGTGTCAGGTTATTACAGTAAAAACCGTGTCTAAATGGGCATGAGGCTTACAAACTAAATCACATACAAACAGATGCAAGAGGTTCAAGTGTTTAAACAACAACACAGATTATAATAGTAATAAGGATTATACAAACAATTTATAAGTCTGACATTGTAATATATATAAAAAGCATTCTGTCATCTATTGATATGCCAGTGCTACATAATCATTTCTTATAGAAATGCTTAAAATTAAATATATTGTACTGTTACACACTGTCAAAACACTCCTGTAAAGAATAGAAAGAACTATTCAAAAGTTTCAGCTGTTTTTTTTTTTAATTTAGTCATATCCCCAATAATTTATTTAAAATGAAATGGAAGTTTATTGTGTACTTTTATACTTGAATAATGTACTCCTTTCTGTACTGTGCTGAGATTTTTTACATCTTTGTGAAGATCATGTTTACTTCTTGAATCGTGATAATGACATTCACTGTTTGTTTTGTAAATTGTTTGATTATTGTTCAAAAAGCACATTAGTGAAAAATGTACTGAGATGTTTGAATAAGTTTCTGCAAGAGCATCTGGGGTGCACTCTAGTCATAATTTGGATGACTCTTTTCTGTGCAATAAAGACTTTGTTTGCTCGTGACTGGTTACCCCAAAATATGATGCCATGTGTCATAAGTGAATGGAAATGTCCTAGGTATACAGCTTTAATTGTTTCCAAGTCACAAACAGATGAAATTGAGCGAATGACAAATGCTGCTGAATTCAGTCTTTTACATAGGTTGTTGATGTGAACTGACCAGTTTAGATTGTTGTTTATGTGTAATCCCAGGAATTTGGAAGATTCAACTCTCAATATGTCTTTGTCATCACATTTTATTTCAATATTTTCCTTTTTGGCATTTGCTGTTTGAAACTGAATGAACTGAGTCATGTTCACATTGAGTAACAGACAGTTTTGAGTGAACCAATCTAGAGCTTCTTTGAATACATTGGTGACAGTGTTCTCTAGACTGCAATTAGGTGTTTTGTCAGTCATAATGGCTGTGTTATCAGTGAAGTGTGCTTTTTGTGTCGTACAGCATGGCAGATAACTTATATTAAGTTCACTGTCCACTGGTTTCTTAAACTACTCTAATTGATTCTTCACTTCACTGCTCATTGACGCAGTAACAGGCTCTGTTTTAGTGTTAAATTGTTTGCTGCCCATTTTGGCAAAAGGGTCTACTGTTTCCTTGCTCAGTTCATTGCTCACTGGATTGTTCAATGAATTTCCAGAAACATATTCTTTGTAACAACCAATCTGCCTCTATTGTCGAGTTTGATGTTCTTTGTAACTATTGTTTGACACTGGAAATTCAGTAAATATGGCTGAACTTAAGTTTAATTTTAATTTTGCTAGGCTCAGGACACCAATGTATACACTTTATGGTGTCCTATCAACAGCCAGTCACCACATGTAAATCCTGCCACTAAGTTAAACAAGTCCTGTTATGGGAAAGACACATATAGCTTACCTGTGCTCCTCAGCAATTTCATGATTCAATAACCATATTACGTACTGTTCTGTATTCTGCAGAAAAAAAGGCATTGGCTCCAAAGAATAATGCTAACTGAAAGAATATATTTCAAATTATAACTTGATTATTCTCGCACTGATATTTATAATGCATGATGAAATTTTGGAAGAAATTAAATACTGAACGGTATTTGGCTATAATTTTGAATGTATAACAGAAACTTTATAAAATTTTGATTACGGAATAATAAATCATGGTCACCAGCTTATAATTGCTGACTACTGAATTGAAACTAAATTGTATAACTGATCATGGGTGTATATGTAGGCAGTAACGAAACAGAATTGCACTTACAGGCTTTAATGTAAAAGCCATGTGTGATAAAATTAATTTATGATAATTAGTAGTGCATTTAAATTCTTCCTGATTAATGAAGATCATTAATGGTTACATTCTAGTAATACATAATGCAAGATGTGCTGAGTACCACCACTCACTGTAATGCTATCTCTTGTTAGGTTTTGTGATGCAAATTCTCATGGCTTATCACTATTTTATAATAGGCATTATTTCAGAAAAGCTCATAATAATTTCACTTGCTGACAGTAAATACTTTTGCAACACCAATGTTAAATGCAGTCAGAAGCACATGAAATATTTGCAAACACACGAAAATATATAGTAGTCACGTTTTTACTTAGTTGCTAATGGTTTGATAGCATGAGCAGTACAACGCACAATGAGCTTATGATTTTCTTGTCAATAATAGTAAAAGGACGGAAACCTTATTGATGTCAAGTGAAGTAGGGCAATGAGCACCATTCAGGTCAGTTACAGTTCAACTAAAAACGCTATAATGTTATTATTATATTATTTCAACTATGATGCTGCCAATCCATATACATAACTAATAAGCTATTGGCTCTATATTATTTTGGGGCAAGCTGAAAGTGGTTCAGCATAATGCATTAGGTGGCAATAATTGATGACAACAGGCTCTTCTTCAATCACTAGCAAGTTTTAAAAACTTTGGCCACACAGTTTTCTTCTTCCAATACTTCAATTGCCAATTCTTCTTGTGTATTTTGTACTGTGACTAGATACGTTCTCTCTCATTCTTTTACAATACTTTATCGTATAAAGTGTTTTAGTGATAAGGAAACTGAGGATCTTACTTACTGTGATAGGATTCAACAATATTGATCTGTATTTATAAAAGATTATGAGATGTTACAAAAACTGATGAAAGTTTTCTATGTTTTGTGATTGTTTCCTCCAGATTAAGAGAAGTAATCTTTCTTTATTTTTCTGCAGATTAAGAGGATTAATTTTTTTATGTTATCCCCCAAATTGAAATTTCTTTTTCTCTTTTTTCTCTGAATTAAGAGGAATAGTATTAAGTATTGTCTAAATCATTCCAAATTAAGAGGGGTTAGTTATTGTTGTAAATTTTTTGAGATCAGTAATTGTTTCCAAGTCACTCTTCTGCAATTTATTGATCAAACACAAAGAGGTCGGTATGGATATTTGTCAATACCTTTTGCTGTACTATATGACTGTCTTTTGTTGTATTATAATATTGGAATTTTGTTTATTTATATTGCAAATCAATAAGTTGTAGGGCTAAATATGTCTATTTGAAGTTAATAACAGTTCACAGAAGGTTAATAAGGGTAAATGGGTAAACTAGAAAAAGGTGCATTGTTGTTGTGAAATTTTTTAATGAAATGCTTGCTAGTCCTATATATGAAGGTGGTTAGAAAAGTTCTCAGAATCGCCACGAGAGGTCAGCGCTAATGCAACAAGTTGTTCACGTGATATTCATTCGACTGTTGCATGTAAACATGTGCCACATCAGTGTTCTTGGAAGAGAGCTGTGTTGTTGACGTGGCTCTGTTGTTATGCCCACATAGTGATTTCCAAAGGTGGAAAAAAATCAAGATTTGAGCAGTCATTAAGTACTTCGTAAAAAAGTTATGAAAGCAAAGGACATTCATGCTTATTTCCAGAATACACTGGAGGACTCTGCTCCTTCATATTCAACTGTTGCCAAGTGGACAAATGAATTTAAATTTGGTCAGGAGAGGTTAGATAATGTGCTATGGAGGGGTCAGCTAAGATGTGTCACTACTCCAGAGACCATTGCAAAAGTGCACAAAATGGTCATTGCTCATGCTTCCCAAATTTCATCTGAAAGGGTGCATCACATTTTAACTGAAGACTTAGAAATGAAAAAATTATCTGCAAGATGGGTGCCTCAACTCTTGACACTAGATCAAAAACACATGTGCCATCACCACGGCAAAATTACACGAACTAAAGTATCAATTGTTGCCACACCCACCTAATTCACCTGATATGGCTCTGTCAGACTTCCATCTCTTTCCAAAACTGAAAAATTTTTTTTGGTGGATGAAGGTTCTTTTCAAACAAAGAATTGATAGCCGGAGTTGACAACTATTTTGCAGGCCTGGAGAAAACTCATTTTCGAGGTGGGATCAAGGTACTGGAACATTGTTGGACCAAGTGCATTAATCTACAAGGAGATTAAATTGAAAAATAAAAAAAGTTTCAGTGATGTAAGTACATTTTTTTCTATTCCGTTCCGAGAACTTTTCAAACCACCCTCGTCAATTCCGTGTCATTATTCTTGCCATAGTAACTTGAAGGAATTGGAGGGCACATGAAATAATCCTGATATATATTATAATATTTTTCCCTCAAGGTTGTCAAATACTGTTGAAGGGTTCAAAGACGGATGCTTTCGAGTCTTTTATGGAGCAAAGACACAAAAGGGTGAATTTTACCAAGAGCAGAAAAAAAGCCTGTCTTAGGCCAAAAACCTGAGAGTCAAAAGAAAACAGAACACTTTTATGTTATTCTGTAAACTCTTATACAGTTGTGTTTATTACCAAGTAAGTGTAACGTTTCATTTTTAAACTAAGAGAGAAAATACCAAGATCTGCAATATTCTGACCCAAAGGAGGATGTAAAATATTTATCCACATAAGTGTAGATTGAAAGAAAACCAAAAAGAACATTTGTTGGTGGGGACTGAAGTGGTGGAAGAGAAGCAAGAGCATTCCCTTTGTGATAGAGAAGCAGGGAAAAGGTAACCAGATGCATGGGCAAGATGGCCAGTGGAGCCAGCAGGGCTTCCGTGACATGTCTCACCAATGGAAAATGTGACTCCAGTTCCACATGTTGCTGCCATCAGAGGCAACACTTCTGCTGCCATTTTGAAGATTCTGTCAAGAATTTTAAATCTTATAGCAAATTACAGTGTAACAGCTCATGCAGGAGAAAATGGTAAAGATGGGGGAACTGCTAAACTAATAGATTGATTTATGCAAAAAAATATAATATTGTAAATGTATTAGAAGTAAAAGGGTAGAAAATAAATTTAGGTGTTTGTCCACTGTACAACTTAAACATCTACATACCACCAAAATGAAATTATTGGAGTACTCTTGCATATATTCTAAACAAAAACAGTACACTTGTTCTGCTAGGTGGTCTCAACATTAATACATTAAAATATTCAAAGGACAGTAGGGAACTCCTTAACACTGTGACAACATACAGCTTAAACAAGGCAATATCAAAGCCAGCACGCACAATTGCAAACACCTGTACACAAACAGATCATATATTCACAAATCTCTGTGATTTTCAGTACAAAAGTGAAGTTATACAAGCAACCCTGTCATATCATGATGCAGTAAAAATATGCTTAAATTATTCCACCAGAAAATAAAGAGTACCAAAAAAGTGGGGGAGTAGAAACCTAAATGAATCAAACCTACCAGCCCTTAAGCATAAACTTAGAAAAGAAGGATGGAAAAGTCTGGAAAAAGATTTCACACTGGATCAGAAAGTAACATACTTCATAAACGTCTTTTATTATTACCTTCAATAACATGCCCAATAACAAAGGCCAGTAGCAAAGTCACCAACAAAAACAAAAACTGGTAACAAAAAGTATTTTAGTCTCTAGAGACAAAATAAAAATATTGCACAGGATGTATAAAACAAGCAATGATGAAAAATTTTAAATGTATTACAGAAAATACAAAAAATGTATGCCAATGTACTGCATGCAGCCAACAAGAAGCAAAAACCTGCATAAGTAATGCTCACAATAAAAACAAGGCTTGCTGGTCTACTATAAATGTAAATTGAATACCATCAAAGCCACAAGAACACAGCAAAATACAGTTTATGATAAGAAAAAAGATGATAAAAGAACAAATAACACTGTCAATCTCTTCAATGATCATTTTGCCACAGTAGGCAAAAAACTAAGAGAAAAGGCAAACTGTAGACACAATAGCACACGGAATATGTGTATTCATCCCATTCAAAAAACTATGGCTCTATTTCCAGTGACAGAGGAAGAAACACTGCAGATAATAAATAGTCTAAAACAGACAAAATCAGTTTAAACTGATGGAATATCGTCCATAGAAATTAAATATTGTACGCAGGAACTCAAAAAAACCACTTACTCAGCTAATCAACAAGTAATTCATAGAAGGAATTTTTCCAAACTGTTTGAAGACAACATTGATAAAACCAATACATAAAAAGGGGAATGAAAATGAACCAGAAAATTATAGACTCTTAGCTCTTTTACCAGTCATATCAAAAATATTTGACTGAGCCTATGCTCAGAGGCTCTTTGTATTTCTGATGAAATATGGGCTAATCAGTAAAAACCAGTTTGGCTTCCAAAAAGATTAATGTACTATAGATGCAGTCATAGATCTAATTTAGAATGTCATAACCAACTCAGACAGTAGTAATAAATGTGTAGGAATATTTATGGATTTGACAAAATCTTTTGACTGTATAGACCATAAAACATTAGTAGAAATATTAGGGGTGTATGGGATAAGAGGAATGACAGGAGACTGGATTCTGTCATACCTAGAAAACAGGAACCAACTCATAGAAATTACAAAAATGATAGGAGAGACAAAATAAGATCTGAATCACGAATTGTACACTTCTCTATCAACATTTGTATAGATGGGTGTCTAGCAGACAATTCCAAATACACAAAATTCCTTAAGATAATAATCAATGAAAATTTAAACTGGGACAATCACAAAGTACACATAAGCAGAAAGCTCAGCTCAAACCTGTATGTTCTCTACAAACTCAGCTTACTAAAAGACATAAATATTATGAAAATTACGTACTACTCACAAATTCATTCTACATTAAGCTATGGCATACTTTTGTGGGCAGGCACCTCCAAAACAAACCTAAATCGAGTATTCAAAATGCAGAAAAGAGCAATAAGAATACTAGCCAACCTTAAGTGGAGAGAATCCTGTTGGTCAGCATTCAAAATACTAACGCTACCAAGCATGTACCTTTATGAGCTCTTGTGCTGGGCAAAATTCAAATATGTATCCGATACTCAAGGTACCTAGCCCCAGCACACCCATGACACTATGAAGCCGAAATTTTTCGACAAACCCAGACATAACACCATGAAATTCAAAACAAAGCCATCCTATGCAGGTCCAAAAGCCCTTAAAAATCTTCCCTCATACTTGAGACAGATAAACAATAAAAATATTTTTAAAAAGTCTCTCAAAACATTTTTGGTAGAATATTGTTACTGTAGTATAAATGATTTCATGTGCTTAGCAGAATAATCCAAAATTGGCATTGTAAGAGTGTGTACAAAAATAGATGTAGACAAGCTTGAGATTGAAGATGTGTACTAAAGTAAGATAAATTGCAATGTAATAGTGTGTACTAAATACATTATATCTTGCAAAACCACAAAATATGTAAAAAAAACACACGCACATAGTATCAAGATGACTGCCATTCTCTGCACCACATAAAGGAAGGGACAACCACCATTTTGCGAACTGACCCACATAAATTCAAAGACTTGATGGTTCCTTTGACAAGTGATTCTGTGTGTCCTAAAGTCCTTGCAAAATTATGACTACTCTTTATAATTTTTCTTCCACAACACTAAGCAAGGAACAATATCAGAACAGGTAGGGAGAAGGATGACACATTAAGTTGTAGAAATGTACAATTAAAAAGACACTTTTTGGCCACAGCCTTCATCAGCAAAAGAGAAACAGGGACACACACACACCATTAATACACATGAGCCAGCACACCTAACACACACATGCCTGCCAACTCTGATAGCTCAGGCATTCTGGTCTGGCTTGAGTTGCAGTCATGTGCATGAGATGTGCTTGCTGTTGTGTATGAATGGTGTGTGTTTCCCAATTTCTCTTTTGCTTAAGGAGGCTGTGTCTTTTAATTGTGCCTGTGTGCAACATAACGTGTCTTCTTTACAGTAAGTAGCAATCTGTCTTTTCCTACACTGTTGATAATAACATCAAAGATGAACAATAGTGCTCTAGTGGTCAATGGTCATCACAAACGTAAACCTTCAAGAGTTTTGTCCTTTTGAACTGGCAGTCTACTTTCAACCCCAAGAGTTTGATATCCGTTACACAGTCTAAAACATGATTGGTAATTTTTAATTTAGTATAATTATGATTTTTATTCAACCAGAAGTACATACAATAAGTTTCCTTTATGTTTCAGTAACCTGTTGTGAACATGTCAGAGAGCTGCATTAGTCTTTTCTTTCAACTTTGTTGGAGTTATAGCTGTGATAATTCTATTGCTGTCATCAGCAAACAGTATTTGTTCTCCAATATGATACACTGTAAGAAATCATTAATATAAATGAGAAAAACAATTTTGCCTAATACACTTCCTTGTGCTATGCCTAGATTAATATATTTTGTGTCTGGTAAGTGTTTTACCAGAAATCTGAGATCTCAACTCATTGCACTCAGTTTTCTAGGTATGACTTAATCCACTTCTTAACCACACCTTTTATTCGTAGTAACTCTAACTTATGCATTAAAATTCTGTTATCATCTGTGTCACATGCCTTTCATAAATACAAGAAAATTTCATTCACATCATCTGTTTTGTTCAGTGCCTCAAAAATGACTTTTGTAAATTGGGGAACAGCAGATTCTGTACCTTTTCTGGGCCTGAAACCATGTTGTTCACAGCAAAGAAGATTATATTTATTTAGATTTTCTCATTAATCTGTTTTTGATTTGTGTTTCAATAATTTTGGAAATTATGTGCAGTAAAGAGATTGACCTGTAAGTTTTCTAAGTTTTGTGCATCACTAATTTTAAGTATGGGTATTACTTTTGCTTGCTTTAGATACTCAGGAAAACAGCAAGATTTGACAGTTCAGAGATTATTTTTGTCAATTAAATTTTTTAACACTCTGTAAGGACACACACTGGAATGTCATCTAGCTCATCTAGCTCTCTCTCTCTCTCTCTCTCTCTCTCTCTCTCTCTCTCTCTCTCTCTCTCTCTCTCTCTCTCTCCCTCTCTCTCTCTCTCTCTGTTGCTGGATAGATTACTACTGAGTTTGGTGGCTGGTCCTGGGTGAGTAAGAGGTACGTATCTGGGAATTTCTGTTGTACTTTCTTTACAGTGTTGCTGAAGTAAAAATTCACAAAGTTTGCTGCTACTTTTGAGTTGCATTATTTGACTATCTTTGTTTTTAATGTGTGAATTCAAGTGCTTTTTCCCAACATTTTCTCTCTCCTTTGCTTGATAATGTTCCAGACTGCTTTGCTTTTGTTTTCTGCCACCAGTAAGATTTTGTAGTGTGTAAGTTTTTTTGTGCAGGTAGCAGTACCTTCCTGTAATTTCTCCTGTAGTTTCTATAAAATTACAAAAAGGATAGACCAGTCTGAAAACTTTTAATGAAAGTGAGGTACCTAAGAGTTACAGAGGACTAAGCAATGGGAAGTCCAGGTTGGAATAACAACAGTATCAAAGGAATGGACTGCTACTTACCATATAGAAGAAGTGTTGAGTCACAGACAGACATAATGAATAGACTGGTAAACATCTAGGTTTTTGGCCAAAAGGCCTTCCTCAGAAACCCAGAACACAGACACATTCACACAAGCACAATTTATGCACACATGGCCAATGTTTCTGGCCACTGTAGACAGACTGTGGCTGCAACTGCATCTGACTGGGAAAGTAATCTGTGGTGGCTGGTGGGGATAAGAAAGAGGCTGATGTGGGGAGGGATAGCAGGGTAGGTTTGGGGGAAGGTGTCATGTTACTTGTGGTAGCAACTACTGATTTGGTGGGAACATAGTAGGACTGCTAGGTGCATTGTTGGATGGCTGGGGAGAGGTGTGGAGGGGTGAAGGTGAAAAGGAAGGAAGTAGAGATGGGGAAAAGACTAGTGGTGTGCTGGTTGCAAAATAGATGGCATGTGTGAGCTGGAGTGGGAGCAGGGAAGGAGATGGGTAGGTGCAGGACAAAGAGTTGAGGCCATGGGAATTACAGGAATGAAGAATATATTGCAGAGAGAGTTCCCACGTGCCACAATTCAGAAAAGCTGGTGTTGGTAAGGAGGATCCAGATTGATAGGGCCCACGATGAATTCCCCTCCTCTGCCAAGCTCGCCATCTCAGAGTAGCACTGGCACCTTACATCCTCAATTATGTGCTGGATGTATTGCAGTCTCTGTCTTCCTCTACGGGTTTTGCCCTCTACAACACCCTCTAGTACCATGTAAGTCATTCCTTGATATCTTAACATCCTGTCCCTTCTCTTTGTCAGTGTTTTCCACATTGTTTTCCACATATTGCTTTCCTCTACAATTCTGTGCAGTACCTCCCCTTTCCATACCTTATCAGTCCACCTAATTTTCAACATTCATCTACAGCACCACATCTCAATTGCTTCGATTCTCTTCTGTTCCAATTTTCCACCCCTACTGCCACTGTTGACTTTCCAGAATTTCCTAATGTTGAATCTTGCATTATCATCATTCCCCAGACCCCTCAATATGGAAACCAACTTAACATCTACAGAAAGAATCACAATCCACCATCTTAAAACTGATCCCGAGATTATAATCCTATCTGCCAACATAAGTCTTCACTACTGTGGTTTTGAACCACAGGGTCTACATGCTGGAGGGACTCCATCAGCTGTCAGATTTGTCCGCCTACAAACTCTCCCACAGTGACCCCATAGCAGAGGTTCTTCAGGATTCCTAGTCCCTCCTCAGATCCATAACTCCATACTAGAACCCCTCCCCTGAGTCTCTATCTTTGTCCTTACTCCTACAGCTCACCACATACCTTCTGCATGCTTCCTGAAGTCCATAAACCCAACCATCCAGGACACCCCATTATGGTTGGCAACTGAGCTCCGTGGTTTAGGGGTAGCGTATTTGATTAGTTCTCAAAATGTTCTCTGTTCCAGATTTGAAACCTGCTGCTGCTTAAATTTTGATTAATAATCTGGATAGCAGACAGAGGTTCATGGCACTCTAAGTCCTTGGGGTGGGAAACTGTCCCTAAAGGCAGAAGAATCAGCACTGATCAACGACAAGAGGATGCAGAAGGCAATGGAAACCACTGCATTAAAGACACATAATGTGTATTCACAGGACATGCGGACTGTAATTGAAAAAGTGTCATGATGATCTCTCCATTAGTAAAAGAGTCCAGAATAGTCCCCTGTTCGGATCTCCGGGAGGGGACTGCCAAGGGAGAGGTGACCATGAGAAAAAGAATGAGTAACCAACAAAAGGATAATGTTCTACAAGTCAGGGCATGGAATGTCAGAAGCTTGAATGTGGTAGGGAAACTAGAAAATCTGAAAAGGGAAATGCAAAGGCTCAATCTAGATATAGTAGGGGTCAGTAAGTGAAGTGGAAAGAAGACAAGAATTTCTGGTCAAATGAGTATAGGATAATATCAACAGTGGCAGAAAATGGTATAAGGGGAGTAAGATTCATTATGAACAGAAAGGTAGGGCAGAGAGTGTGTTACTATGAACAGTCCCATGATAGGGTGGTTGTTATCAGAATCGACAGCAAACCAACAGTAACAATAATAGTCCTGGTAGCCAACATCGCAAGCTGAAGATAAAGAGAGAGAGAAAGTATATGAGGACATTGAAAGGGTAATACAGCATGTAAAGGGAGATGAATATCAATAGTCATGGGGGACTGGAATGTAGTTGTAGGGGGAGGAGTAGAAGAAACGGTTACTGGATAATACTGGCTTGGGACAAAGAATAAGAGAGGATAAAGACTGATTGAGTTCTGTAACAAATTTCAGCTAGTAATAGCAAATACTCTGTTCAACAATCACAAGAGGAGGAGGTATACTTGGAAAAGGTCGGGAGGTGCAGGAAGATTTCAGTTAGATTTCATCGTGGTCAGGCAGAGATTCTGAAATCAGATACTGACTTGTAAGGTGTACCCATTGGCAGATATAAACTCTGATCACAATGTAGTAGTGATGAAGAGTAGTCTGAAGTTTAAGAGATTTTTCAGGGAGAATTGATACAAACAAAACAGGATACAGAAATACTACAGAATGGTGAGATATGCTTGAAGTTCAATAAGGGTTTAAATACAACAATAAAGAATCGCTCAGCAGACAGTACAGTTGAAGAGGAATGGACATCTCTTAAAAAGGCAATCACAGAAGATGGAAGTAAAAACATAGATACAAAGAAGGTAACTGTAAAGAAACTGTGGGTAACAGAAGAAATACTTCAGCTGATCAATGAAAGAAGGAAGTACAAAAATGTTGAGGGAAATTCAGGAATACAGAAATACAAGTGCAGGGAACCTAAGATGTAATGGGTGCATGAAAAATGCAAAGAAACTGAAAAACAAATGATTGTCAGAAGAACTGACACAGCACATAAGAAAGTCAAAACAACCTTCAGTGAAATTAAAAGAAAGGGTGATAACACTGAAAGTGCAATAGGAATTCCAATGTTAAATACAGAGGAGAGAGCGGATAGGCGGATAGAGTACATTGGATACCTATGTGAGGGGAAAGATTTGTCTGATCTGATAGAAGATGAAACAGGAGTTGATTTAGAAGAGATAAGGGATCCCGTATTAGATCTGAATTTAAGAGAGCTTTAGGAAACTTAAGATCAAATGAGGCAGAAAGTATAGATAACATTCCATCACAATTTCTAAAATTGTTGGAGAAGTGGCAACAAAATGACTATTCATGTGGGTGTGTAGAATGTAAGAGTCTGGCGACATACCATATGACTTGTGGAAAAATGTCATCCAAAGTATTCCAAAGGTTGCAAGAGCTGACAAGTGCGAGAATCGTCACACAATCAGTTTAACAGTGCATGCATGCAGTTTCTGAGAAGACTAATATAAAGCAGAATTGAGAATGTGTTAGGTGATGATCAGTTTGTCTTTAGAAAAGGTAAAGGCACCAGAGAGGAAATTCTGACATTGCGGTTGATAACGGAAACAAGACTAAAGAAAAATCAAGAGTCGTTCATTTGTTGACATGGAGAAAGTGTTCAACAATGTAAAATGGCGCAAGATGTTCAAAATTCTGAGAAAAATTGGGGTAAGCTATGGTAAGAGATGGGTAATATACAAATGTACAAGAGCCAAGAGGGAATAATAAGACTGGACAACCAAGAACGAAGCGCTTGGATTAAAAAGGATGTAAGGCAGGGATGTAGTCTTCCACTCCTACAGTTCAGTCTGTACATTAAGGAAGTAATGATGGAAATAAAAGAAAGATTCAGGACTGGAATTAAAATTCAAGGTGAAAGGATATCAGTGATACAGTTTGCTGATGACATTGCTATTCTGAGTGAAAGTGAAGAAGAATTACATGATTTGCTGAATGGAATGTACACTCTAACGAGTACAGAATATGTATCGAGATACATTGAAGTAAGACAAAAGTAATGAGAAGTAGCACAAATGAGAACAGCAAGAAACTTATGATCAGGATTGATGGTCACGAAGTAGATGAAGTCAAGGAATTCCACTACCTAAGCAGCAAAATAACCAATGATGGATGGAGCAAGTACAACATCAGAAGCAGACTAGCACTGGCAAAAAGGGTATTTCTGGCCAAGACAAGTGTACTAGTATCAAACATAGGCCTTAATTTGAGGAAGAAATTTCTGAGAATGTACATTTGGAGCACAGCATTGTATAGTAGTGAAACATGGACTGTGGAAAAACTGGAATAGAAGAAATGGATCCATTTGAGATGTGGTGCTACAGACAAATGTTGAAAATTAGCTGGACTGATAAGGTAAGGAATGAGGAGGTTCTGCACGGAATTGGAAAGGAATATGTGGATAACACTGACAAGGAAAAGGAACAGGGTGTTAAGACGTCAGGGAATGACTTCCATGGTACTAGAGGGACTGTAGAGGAAGACAAATGGGAATCCATCCAGCAAATAATTGAGGATGTAGGTTGCAGATGCTATTCTGAGATGAGCAGGTTGGTACAGTAGAGGAATTTGTGGTGGGCCTCCTTTGCTGTTGGCAGTGCAGTTGTGTCACATCTCTTACTTGTAGGGGAAAAAAAAACACTTGTCAAAAGCAGTTTGATCCTCTGGCTGAGTAGTGATTTGCCCCATAGCAGCATTCCATGTGTTGTAAAATACTTTTTTTCCAGAATATCTAATGTGAGAAAGACAACATTTATTACCTTTATTTATTATTAACTTTAGTACCAATTCTAGTCATTCACCAGCCATTGCCAGACAGACAGTGTCAAGTTTAAAATAACATCATTACAATAAAGTGTATACAGTATTGCAGTTTAAACTATGTTACTAAAATGGATACTACAAAATGCAGAGTTAAGAACTAAACAACAATATACTTTACAATTATAAGGCAATCAATGTTAGAACACAGTGTACTAAGCAGAGTTGCTGCTGTTTTCATTGGCACTGAGTTGCCGCTCACCTAGAAACTGTTCTGTTGTCAGAGAAGTATTCTTCATTACTGTACAAAGATTGCTCTTTAAGTATACACAACATTTTAGTTTGATTCATAATGTCTGAATATCCTTTGGTAGACCATTAAATAATTTTAGGCCCACCATTGGGAAGCTGTTCTGTGCCTTAGTTATTCAACATCTCGGCCTGTCTATACTGTCTTTACAGCATGTGTTGTGTTGATATATTCTCTTTCTGTAGATCTCATGATTTGTCCTTATATGGGCAAGGTAACTGAAAATATATTGGCTGAAAAAAAGTCAGAGCTCCAAATCTGAAAAAATTGGTTTACAGTTGTCAGCTATTTTGCTTTAGGTAATGATCCTCATTGCTTTCTTTTGCAATAAAAGCACATTGTTACAACCTGCAGAATGGTCCCACGTAACAGCCCATAGCTGATGTGCTGTGGAACATTGCATAGTTTATTGTTAGTAGATACTGTTGTTGTATTACACTTTTTAGTTTCTTCAAAGGGTATAGAATCTGTAAGAGTCTAGAACATACATGTTTAAGTGTGCTGGTGGCAGGTTCTCTTGGTATCAGTGGTAAGACCCAGAAGTTTAACAGCTGCTCTGTCACCCAGTGCTCCATTATCACTGAGGCTGCATATCATCCTCTGAGTTTTTCTTCAGTAATTTTCACCTTTTTCACAATATGCCAGGCCTTTGGCTTACTGAATAGGACTTCTGCTTATTGGACAACCTGAATTACATTCTCTCCTTTTGATAACAAAGTTGTATCATCTACAAACTGTAAATGTACAGTGCCTTAAGATAAAACTTGATACATTATAATTGTTTGTTGAATTAGTGAGACCTAATGTGTTATGTATATGTGCACTCTGCCTAGCCCAGCCAGAAATAGAAAACTAAGGGTGTATTGAATACCTGGAAATGGTGAAAGAATGATGTAGAGAAACTTCTATCAATGGTGGTGTGTCTGTTTATGCAAATAGTAAACTCAGTGCCAAGAAAATTGACAAAGGTAACTTCTGTGTGGACTTGGATATAGTTGCTGTGAAATTTGAAAATAAATGCAGCATTGTAATGTGGAAAAGAGTGTATCCTAAAGCCATAATAAACTACAAACACTCAAGGAGCCCTGATATATGCAGCATGTCCAGTTCAGTATTAAAAACCATTATCTATGAAATTGTTCAACGACTGACAGTAGTAATAAGAATTTCCAGTCGCACACAAAGTACCAATTTGCAAACAAGGTAATTTACGTGACATGTCAAGCTAGAGGCCTATATCTGTAACACCATGGATGATGGAGTCCAATAATCAAAGCTCAGCTGCTATGATACACAGTATGGCTTTCAAAAGGGCAAGTCAACTACAACAGCAGTCCCTACTTCACTTAAATAACAAATTTAAGTCAGGGTTTTGAAGACAAGGAGTCTATAACACTGGTATTCTGTGACCTTAGTAAAACATTTCATTGTATCCACGTAAGGCCGTGCCCAACAAGCTAAAATCATATGGTATTGGGGGAGCTGCTCGACGAATTCTTGAATCCTACATAAATAACATACCGCAGACTGTATCAGTGCAAGGAGCAGACTCAAACTTTCTTCTGTGTAAAGGATCAGTAACAGGGCGCCTGTTGCTCTTAATTTTCATTAATGGCATAGGCTCCAACAGGCAAGCGCACGTTGCAGTTTTATAAAGCCACTGCCACGAACTAAGCTTCGGAAATACACCCGAGAAATTTAATTACCTTACGGGAATTAAGTAATGATGAGCAATGGTGTTACAGGGGTTGTTGGACGAGAATGAAGAACTGATGGGCATTGGTTCTAGTGGGTACTGTTGGAAAACACGAGTTGAAGTCCATGCCCATACAAAAAAATTGCGGCTATCGCTACTTGTGTTTCTATGGAAATATTGTTTCTGTGCAAAAATAGCAGTGTTTTAATTTCAATCCGTGACTGCTTTCTACTGAGGCAATAATAAAATTATTTTAATTTTTTTTTTTCTTTCTTTATTGTGATTTTAAACACTTTATACAAAGGCGGGCTGTCAGCAGCAGAGTACGCCGCTCTTCAGCCTTGAGTTTGACAATAAGTATTACATAGAGGTGGCACAGAGAATACAGTCAAAAAGGTGGGCAAAAAATGTAGACACTAAAAAACAAAAAAACATGGAGCCGTTCACATTGGACGAGAAACCTCATTAACACTAGTTGACACAGCGCACATAACATGGATGATGGCGACGGCACACGTGAACGATGGTGGCGTGACGGCGAACAAACACAAACGAAGGACACACATGAGACACTGATGGCGATGATCTCCGGCGCGCGAATGTTCACTGAGCGTGTGCGAGTCTGGGGACCTGTCAAAAGAGGAGGAGGAGGAGGAGGAAGGGGAATTGGAGGGGGAGGGGGGAGAGCAGAGATGCCATGGGCAAGGGAGATAGGGGGTGGGGAAGCCCGGGGGAGGAGGGAGGGGATGGGGGAAAAGGAAAGAGAAGGGAGGGAGGGTGCCTAAAGGAAAGGTCACAGGAAGTGCGGAGGGGGGGGGATCAAAGTTGATAGGAGGGGAGGAGGACATCATCAGGGAGGGGGAGCTGGCGGAAGCCACCTTGGGAGAGGGTAAGGAGGGTGGAGAGATGGAGACCTGGTGGGACGTGGGAATACAGGCGCGGCAAAATGATTTTAATTTTTTTTTTCTTTATTGTGATTTTATCACCTTACACAAGGCGGGCTGTCAGCAGCTGAGTACGCCGCTCTTCAGCCTTGAGATTTACAATAAGTAAGAAATAGAGAGGGGCACAGAGAATACAATCAGAATGGCGGGCAAAACAATGTAGACACCAAAAAACAAAAAACACGGAGCCGTTCACGCCTGACGAGAAAACATCACTGACACTAGTTGACACGGCGCACAAAACAGGGATGATGGCGATGGTACACGTGAACAGTGGCGGCGTTTCGGCGAACAAACACTAAACACAAACTAAGGCACACACACGAGACACTAATGGTGATGACCTACGGCGTGCGAATGCTCACTATGCGTGTGCGAGTCCGGGGACCTGCCAAGAGAGGAGGAGGAGGAAGGGGAGTGGGAGAGCGAGAGGGGAGAGCAGAGATGCCACGGGCAGGAGAGATAGGGGGGAGGGGAAGCCCGGGGGAAGAGGGGTGGAGGGAGAGGACGGGGGAAAAGGAAAGAGAAGGGAAGGGAAGAGAAGGGAGGGAGGGTGCCTAAAGGAAAGGACATCGGAAGTGGGGGGTGGGTGGGGTCAAAATTGATAGGAGGGGTAGATGGAGGGGAGGAGGACATCATCAGGGAG
Source organism: Schistocerca americana (assembly GCF_021461395.2). Lineage (NCBI taxonomy): Eukaryota > Metazoa > Arthropoda > Insecta > Orthoptera > Acrididae > Schistocerca > Schistocerca americana. The sequence continues at coordinate 413,823,317 of NC_060121.1, read as the reverse complement.
GGGGAGCTGGCGGAAGCCACCTTGGGAGAGGGTAAGGAGGGTGGAGAGATGGAGACCGGGTGGGACGTGGGAATACAGGCGCGGCAGCGGGCGGGGGTGAGAGAGGATCGGGGAGATGAGCGGGTGAGGAGGATCGAGTTTACGGGAGGTGTACAGGATCCGTATCCTTTCAAGGAAAAGGAGGAGGTGGGGGAAGGGGATGAGATCATACAGGATCCGCGTAGGGGAGGGGAGACGGATGCAATAGGCGAGGCGGAGAGCATGGCGTTCAAGGATTTGGAGGGATTTATAAAAGGTAGGGGGGCCGGAGATCCAAGCCGGATGGGCATAACAAAGGATAGGGCGGATGAGGGATTTATAGGTGTGGAGGATGGTGGAGGCTTCCAGGAGACTGAGTCGGGAGCATGCCTTGGCTTGGATTGTCCGGAGGTGGGGAGTCCAGGAGAGGCGATGGTCGAGGGTGACGCCAAGGTACTTAAGGGTGGGAGTGAGGGCGATAGGACGGCCATAGATGGTGATGTAGAAATCAAGGAGGCAGAAGGAAGGGGTGGTTTTGCCTACAATGATCGCCTGGGTTTTGGAGGGATTGACCTTGAGCAACCACTGGTTGCACCAAGCGGTGAACCGGTCAAGATGGGATTGGAGAAGGTGTTGGGAGCGTTGCAGGGTGGGGGCAAGGGCAAGGAAGGCGGTGTCATCGGCAAACTGGAGAAGGTGGACGGGGGGTGACGGCGGCGGCATGTCCGCCGTGTACAAAAGGTACAGAAGGGGGGAGAGGACGGAGCCTTGGGGCACACCGGCGGAGGGGAAAAAGGTGTAGGAATCTGTGTTATGGATGGTGACATAGGAAGGACGGCGGGAGAGAAAGGAGCCGATCAGACGGACGTAGTTAATGGGAAGGGCAAAGGTTTGGAGCTTGAAGAGGAGACCGGAATGCCATACGCGGTCATAGGCACGTTTGAGGTCCAGGGAGAGGAAGATTGCGGAGCGACGGGAATTAAGCTGTTCGGAAAGGAGATGAGTGAGGTGAAGGAGAAGGTCGTCAGAAGAGAAGGACGGCCGAAAGCCACATTGGGTAACGGGAAGGAGGCGGTGCTGGCGGAGATGCTGGTGGATGCATCGGGTGAGGATAGATTCCAGGACCTTGCTGAAGACCGAGGTAAGGCTGATGGGACGGTAGGAGGAGACCGCGGTTTGCCAGGTTTACGGAACACGAGGATACGGGAGGTTTTCCACAGGTCAGGGTAGTAACCGGTGGACAGGACTATATTGTAGAGCCTGGCCAGGGTGGAGAGGAAAGAGACAGGAGCTTCACGAAGGTGACGGTAGGTGACACGATCGTGACCAGGAGCGGTGTTGCGTTTTGTGCAGAGTGTAGCAATGAGATCCTGTGTAGTGATAGGGGCATTGAGTTCCGTGTGTGCAATGTTGTCCAAGTACTGAAAACCAGGAGCGAGGGGAGGGACAGAGGTGTCAGTTCGATCGCGGATATCCGGGAAGAGGGAGTAATCGAATCGGGGATGGAAAATACATCTGAGAGGTAGGAGGCAAAGTGATTGGCCTTGCTAAGGGTGTCAGGGAAAGGGTGATCATCATGGAGAAGAGGATAGTAGGGGGAGGGTTTAGTTCCGGTAAGGCGACGGAAGGCTGACCAGAACTTGGACGAGTTGATAGGTAGGGTAGCAGTTAAACGGGTGCATGTCTGTCGCCAGTCCCGGCGTTTCTTAGCCGCCAGCAAATTACGAATGTGTCGCTGGAGTTGCCGGTGGCGTCGCAGTGTGTCCGGGTCACGCGTGCGGAGGAAGGCACATTAGAGACGGCGGGATTCACGGAGGTGGAGGACGGCCTGTGGGGGTAAGGTAGGACTGTGGGGGTGGAGGGCGACAGGGCGACAGTAGGGACGTGGGCCTCCATGGCCTCAGACAAAGTCTGCTGGAGAAAGGAGGTGGCATGGGTGACATCATTGGGGTGGTGGTAGGTGAAAGGGTGGCTATCGACCCGGGCGGAGAGGGTATCCCGGTAGGCATTCCAGTCGGCACGGGAATAATCATGGATGTACTTAGGGGGAGGGTCATGACGGGGGTTGGGGTGGGGGCGACGACCGTCGGAAACGGTGAGGAGGACAGGGAGATGGTCGCTACCAATAGGCTCCAGGACATCCACCGTTATGCGGCCAAGGAGGTTGGGGGAGGAGAGGATAACATTGGGAGTGGAGTCGGATTCGGGACGGGTGTGCTGGGGGATGGGAATGAGGTCGCCTTGAAGGGAGGAGAGGAACCGATGCCACCGCCGTAACTGGGCAGTGGAACGACTATGGATGTTGAGGTCGGCGGCGATCACGTAGGAGAAGGTACGGTCGACGTGGGAGAGGAAGTCAAAGGGAATAGGGGCGTTGGGGCGGACATAGATGGTGGCACAGGTAACGGTAAGGCCGGGGAAGAAGAGACTAAGGATCAGGTGTTCGGTGGGGTCGGGAAGGAGAGGTTGGAGCCGTACGGGGATCTGGCGATGGTGCCCGATGGCAACTCCACCATGCGCAATTGGGAGGGGATTATCGGGGCGGTGGAGGAGGTAGGGCAAAGTGTGGACGGTGTGGTGGGGTTGGAGGAAGGTTTCATTAAGGAGGAAGGCGTCCACGCGGTGGGTGGCAAGGGTGTGTAGGAAGAGGTTCTTGTTGGCGGGAAGGGAGCGGATGTTGTTGAAAAGGATATGGTGCTGCCGTGCCATGACAGGGATTTAAACGAGGGTGTCAAGATGGGAGAAGGTGAAATGGGCCTGGTTGTTCAAGTAGGTGGCGTACATTTTGAGGTAGAAAACAGAACGGGTGGCGAGGGAGATCTGTTGGAGGGTGTGTGGGCGCTGAAAAGGATTAACATTCTGCAGGACAATGGTGAGGAATCTGATGATGTCCTCAGCGGTAGGGGGTGGGCGAAGGGAGTTGCCGGGAGGGGTGGGGGCGTCAAGAGGGCGGACAGGAACGGTGAGTTCAGGAGTGGTAGGAGGGTGTCGGGCCTTACACTTCTGGGAGTAGGTGGGATGAGGGAGGTTACAGGTATTACAGGAGGGGGGGGGGGGGGACTGGAGATTGGGGCACTGCCATAAAAAGTGGGCTTGCCTACAGTGTGGGCAGGTGGGGGCCTCGCGGCACTCAGATGTTGGGTGCGCACTATACCGCAAGCACCTTTGGCAGCGGAGGGATTGAGGAGGGGAATGGGAGGGGTCAACTTTATAACGCTGGTTAAAAAGGAGGGCACCCTCCTTCAGGAGACGGTCTATGGAGGGGGCGTGCTCAGAAAAAACCCGCATAAGGCGGGTGGGGCCGGCAGCGTTATGGATGCGGCAAACTGCACGCACCTCCAGATGGGGATGGGCCTGAAGCTCCGCCAACACCTCTTCCTCCATGATCACTGGACTGAGCCGAGTGATAACGGCGGTGAGGGTCGGCGGGCGACGCGGAGGTTGGGGTTGGTGGGAGGGAGGTGTCGAAGAAGCAGGGGTGAGAGAGGCATGAGGGCCAAAGCAGGTGACAGGGAGGCGGGAAAGGAGGTCTGTGTGGAGGGTAGGGCTGGGGGAGGAGATGAGTACCGAATCACGGCGAGGAGTGAGGAGGGAGATGTGGGCACCAGGACAATGCTGGCGAAGGAAGAAGGTGAGGTTCCGGGCTTCATGGAGGGAGGGATCCGGGCGGGAGAGGAGGTAGCGGTAGGAGGAGGGGGTAGAGGAGGAGGAGGAGGGGGCAGGGACGGGTGGGGAGACATCCATGGCATCAGGGGTGGGGGAAGAGCGACAAGGCGGAGCCTTTTTGGGAGCAGAGGAGGCAGGGGTGCCGCTGGGGCGCTTAATGGCGATGGAGGAGGTGTGGGGGATGGGAACAACTGGAATGTGGCAGGGAGTGGCAGGTCCCGGGGCTGGAGTCGGCGCCGGAGACGGTGAGGGCGATGGCGAAGGCGATGGTGAAGCCGATGATGAGGACAATGAAGGTGAAGGGGAGAGTGGAGCGTGGGCAGTAGCCCGCCGGGTGACCACCCTGGTGGGGGCCGCAGAAACGGAAGGAGCAGAGGGAGGGAGTGGAGGGAAGGGATCAGAGGAGGCGCGGGAGGGAGGAGCCAGGGACGGGGCGACAAATAGGGAGGGAGAGGAGAGAGTGAGGAGTGGGGGGATGGACTGAGGGGGGAGTGAAGCGGCACACCATGTGATAGTGGTGGCAGCAGCGGAGGGGGAGGTGTAGATAATGGCAGTGGTGGTGTCGGTAGAAGAGGTGGTGGGGGCGGACATGATGATAAGGGGGGAAAAAACACAGTACTAAACAAAGGAGCAAACGAGAGACACAGAGGAGAGAGGGACGGAGAATGAAGAAGGAGATTGGGGCCGAAGCCCCACTCTGCTACCGCTGGGGGGGGGGGGGGGGGCGACCCGGCCGGCTGGCTGGTGGGGACGCCTCGGCGGCTGCTGCTGCTGCTGCTGCTGCTGGGGGCAGCTAGGACCACCGCTGGCCACTGGCTGCAACTGCTGGTGGCGGGACCGCCGCTGGATGCCGGATGCTGGGTGGTGGGCGCGGGCTGGTGGCCGCTGGCTGCTGGCTGGGGCCGGCCTAGGCGAGGACCGCTGCGTGCTGCTGGCGGGGATGCTGCTGGCTGCTGGCGTAGACCGCCGCTGGCTGCCGGTGGGGACCGCTGCTGGCGAGGACCGCTGCTGGCGGGGACCGCCGCTGGCAGGGACCGCTGCTGGCTGCTGGCTGCTGCACGTCGATGTGCTGGCTGGCTGGCTGGCTGGCTGGCACCTGCAACACCCAACACTTCTATCGGTACCAGAAGAGCACAGATCGAAGGGCGGTATTCGACTGAAGTACCGCCGAAGATGAATGATTTTAATTAAGCATTAGCATTTTAATTTTGCAGCTGTCGAATGCACTGAAGTCCATAGGATTATTTCTTAATTTTTCTCTATAAACATGGATGGATTGTCCCGATATTTTTCAGCAGTATGGCGAACGCAATTTACCTTATTTGAGTTAAACCACGTCTGAAAACACGAAAATGTATTCACTTGATAGGAACAGTTTACTTTAGCGTGTGTTTAGAACCGTGGGATGCGATGCCCCCTGTTTACCCGCGTTTGCTCGACAGTAGCTCGTCTTTTTGCCGCTGTGCGCCGCCACATGTAATCTGTTGATAATGTTACAAAGAAAATTACGTTTAGAAGCACAACAGAAACAAATTTCTAAAATAGATGATAATTTGTACTTTAAAATAATTATTGTTGTAATTAGTGTTATTATAAACGTATTTTGTATTAAAAAGTAGATATAAAATCTGTACCCATTAGTATGGTGGAACAGCTAGTCAATAATACCGCAACTGAGTAATAGCTCTGTATGTACTTGGGCGATACACAAAACATAATGTCTCTCTCGCCAAAACAGCCCAAAATATAATAATTTTTGTAGGGCTTGCGTTTTAATGTCCCATCAATTGTAGAAAAACGTATATTTGTGATATTGATAATAGTAATGGGTACGTGAATATCGCGGATATAGGTTGCTTATTTACCAATTTACGATAGTTATGGACTATTTAGCATTGGTTATTGTTGTTGGTGTTAAGGTTTTCAGTCCAGAGACTGGTTTGATGCAGTTCTCCATGCTACTCTATCCTGCGCAAGCTTCTTCATCTCCCAGTACCTATTACAACCTACATCCTTCTGAATCTGTTTAGTGTATTCATCTCTTGGTCTCCCTCTGCGATTTTTACCCTCCAATACTAAATTGGTGATCCCTTCATGCCTCAGAATATTCCCTACCAACCGATCCCTTCTTCTACACAAGTTCTCTTCTCTCCAATTCTATTCAATACTTCTTCATTAATGATGTGATCTACCAACTCCACACGAATACTTTCAGAAACGACTTCTTGACACTTAAATCTATACTCGATGTTAACAAATTTCTGATCTTCAGAAAAACTTTCCTTGCTATTGCCAGTCTCCATTTTATATCCTCTCTACTTCGACAATCAGCAATTATTTTGCTCCCCAAATAGCAAAACGCGTTTACTTACCCGATAATAAACCTTACATTTTGCGGAGTTGCAGAATGTGGCTTACAACTAAAATCGACAATTGAGAGTTTGGCGCAAGAAGGAGGCATCTCCACTTTTTGGCTCTATCCAGTTGAACATTGTCTCCTCCCGCTTAAAGGCCAAAAGTTAAAAGATGTCAAAGAGCTGGCCAGAATGTGTGTTGGGCAAAACGAAATGTGGTTTTACGACCTGTTGACGTCAAATGCTGAGGTGACTGAAGGGGAGCTAGAAGACTGAAGAGGAACTGGAGAATTAATGTATTATGCCAATAATGTTGTACTTTCTTTATTAATAAATGTTTTTTTAACTTAAATTTGTTTAATTATGAAGAAAATGATCCTACAAAGAATTTTTCATTCACTTTGGAGCAAAACGGAGGCATCTCCAAAATTCAAAACTCTATTGCACGTACATGAGTGCATGCATTTGTGTGTATTCTCGTCAGTAGTATTAGATACCCCATAGCCTAAAACAAGGCTCACAACTTTTTCGTTTTAGTGAAAGCTGAATTTTTAAAACTTTTTTTTTAATTTGCCACAAACTGGAAAAAGTGTAGCTGCCTCCTCCTTGCATCAAACCCTTCAATTGTAAGCTCATATTGTGGGTGTGGTACGAAATTGTGCTGTCGTTGCTAGTGCGTCTGACTTTCAGTATCAGTGATTATTTATTTGGTTTCAAATGGATCTGATAATTTGTATTACATTTCACTATAAGAACGTACAAAAGTGCAGCAAAACTTTATAAATGCGAATAGGTCTTGGTACGCTTGCTGTGAATAAAGCAAGGGTTAACGAGTGTTCAAGACGTTTTGAAGAAATCCGTAAAGACATAATGGATGATGAGCGCCATTGGCGCTGTGCTGTACCAGCAGCCGGTGATATGATCACGAACGATTGTCAGATCGCAGTCAGAAAAGTCACTCATGTTGTTGATATGTAAAGTGGATCATGCCATGAAATATTTTTGGATGTTTTGAAAGCGAAAAGTGTCAGTTAAATTTGTCCAAAATTGAATGTCGAACGAAGTCACTTGCGACTGCAATGCTCAGGAGTCGCTAGACGAATTCAACAGCGATGTAAAACGAGTGAAACGCGTCATAACTGGTGATGTATGTGTTTACGGACATGGAGAAAAATACTTAACAAGTGGATTAAATGTAAAGACTATACTCAATGTGTTTTTCGATTTCAACAGCATACACAATGTCGAATGATCAATAAGGAATACTATCTACAAAATCAACGTCGTTGCGTGAAGCAGTCGAAAAAAACGGCCAGATTTGTTTTTGTATGTCCATTCTTTTATCAGGAGGTCTCTGGGACGACGGCCGTTTACTGTCGTGACAAAAAATGAAAACACCTACAGCCGTCCTTATGATTTTATTTTATTTTATTTTGTAGCTACCAGGAATCATATCAACATGTACCGCAACAAAACAGCTTGAAGATGACGCAATGAAGCGTTGAAACTGGTAGCGACAAAATAAAATCATAAGGACGGCAGTAGGTGTTTTCATTTTTTGTCACGGCCAGATTTGTGGTGGAACAATAATAATTAACCACGATAACTCACCCGTTCACACTACGTCATTTGTTCCTAAATTTTTGGCCAACAAAAATGCTGCATTGGTGTTCCAGCCTCCATATTCGCCATACTTTTTTTGCTTCCAATAATAAAGGAAGCCTTTCGGAGCTGTCACTCTACACACAATTACAGATAAGATAAAGAATTGCCGCTGAAAGAGCTAAAGGCTGCCGCAATGACTGAGTTCTAGAAGTGTTTCGCGAATTAGAAAAAGCGCTGGAATAAGTATAATATCTCTTGGGGACTATTTGACGGGGATTACACTGATGTAGACCAATAAATAAAATTCTTTCCAGAAAAAAAAATTCCCCTGTACTTTTCTGAACATGATCCGTACATAAAAATATAAACGGTTTTTAAAAAAAAATTTCAATGCCTTATGAACCACTCTGAAACTCCCCCCTCCCCCCCCCCCCCCCCCCCACCGTTGGAGCCAGACATGTGTATGAAATCAGTAAATGGATTAAAGCCACATGTTCAGAAAGTGTCCGTAACAGTACCTAAACAGGAAGACAGGAAAAAGTACTAAGTTCCTTTTTATAAAATTGTTTCGCTAAGGAAGGTCATATTGAGTTTCCTCTTTTAAATTGCCCCATGAATTATTGAAAAGGCTGAATATATAAGGATAATTAATTATTTTATTTCACGTAATTTGCTATCAAATGTACAGTTTGGTTTTCTCTGTGAGGTATTGGATGTATTAAACAATAGGTTTCGAACGCTAGGCATCTTTCTTGATTCAACTAAGATGTTTGTGTTCATCACAAAATATTGTTCCAGAAGTTCGATCATTATGGTATACTGGAACTACTTACAATTGGTTTACCTCTTAATTTAACAACAGACAGCGAAAGGTCATTATCCGCAGCGGTGAGAATGGCTATGATGTGGAGTCTGAGTGGGTACAGTCAAATGAGGGGAGGGAGGGGGTGTACCCCTGGGATCAGTGCTAGGGCCACTCCTGCTCCTTGTTTATATAACTGACATGCCCTCTAGTATTACAGATGATTCTAAAATATTGCTGTTTTCTGATGACACTAGCTTGGTAGTAAAGGATATTGTGTCCAACATTGGCACAGTTTTAAATAGTGCAGTTCATGACATAATTTCAAGATTTCTAAAAAAAATAAATTAACAGTAAAGCACAGTAAGATTCAATTTTTACATTTCCTAATACTCAATTCAACAAACAACGTTTCAATTTCACAGAATGGGGATATGATTTGTGAAACTGAACAGTTCAAAACTCTTGGTTTTCAGATAGATGACCGTCAACAGATCACTCAAATAAAATAAAATGACATAAAAACACAAAATTTGTAATTTTTGCAATAGTGCACAAAACATTACATATGGAGTTCCTCAAGGGTCAGTCCTTGGGCCAATTCTTTTCATTCTTTATGTTAAAGATTTGTCAGAAAAAATAACTAAAGGGACAACAGTACTTTTTGCAGATGACACAAATATCCTAATCAAATCATGTGGTGAGGAAAGCCTACAAAAAACAGCTGCAAGTATAATACAAAATTTAACACAGTGGTTCAGAACAAACAAGCTAATAATAAATAATGAAAAAACAGTGACAGTCAATTACCACATCTCACAGAAACTACATCCTGCAAGACCAATTTTTAAAATTGATGGAAAAACTGTCTCATCTGCGAGTGACACAAAAATTTTAGGTATACATATTCAGCAAAACCTAAGATGGGAGACATTTTAATCATGTAAATAAAAAGTGAAACACACGTATGCAGTAAGAATCCTCTCACAAAATACAAGTCATGCATCAGTGGTCACGAAGTAGGATGACAGTATTCAGTCACTGCTGATGTATGGCATTATCTTTTGGGGGAATTCCGTAGATACAAACAAAACATTTAGACTACAGAAAAAGATTGTTTGAATAATAAACCATGCTACATACAGAGACTCCTGTAGACCAATATTTAAAAATCTCGATATACTGCCTCTTCCTTGCTTATATATGTATGAAATACTAAATTTCACAAAAGGAAGTATTTTAAAAGATTGAAATATCTTCAAGTATAACTGTGATTTCCACCATCATGATACTAGGCAGAAGCATCATTTGCATGCCAATACAGTAAGAGAGGAGTGTATCAAACTGGCATAATGCTGTACGATCACATGCCATCCTATTTGAAACAGATGCAAAATTTACAAAAGTTTAAAGTGAAACTGAAAGAGTACTTGATTGACCACTGCTTCTATTCTGTTTCCGAATTTTTAGAGTATGAGAAAAGTATAGTGTAACTGCTCAAATATTCTTAATCAGTCTATCATTTTATTTCGTTATATTAATTTTTTCATCAAAATTCAACATGTATTGAATAATTTTTAATTATTTATCTTTACAAAATAACAATGTGTATGATGTTGTATATACTGTACCAACCTGATTTGTCCTACATCGTTTGTGCAAAATATGTACCTAAACACGATTTACAGAGCCAATAAAGAAATACAAATACATGTGCACCCCTCCATTGCGCAATGCATAATTATCAAATTTCTTGATCGTGAAGGAGTTACAGCTGCGGACATTTGCCAAAGATGACTGCACAGTTCGGTGATAAAACATTATCAAGGACGCGTGTGTTTGCCTGGCATAAAAAGTTCAGGGAAGGACAAGAGCGTGTAGAAAATCAACAACGCGATTGCCCTCCTCGGAACTGCATTATAGACAAAAACATTCGTGCGGTTAAAGACATTATTGGCGACCATTGAAGGGCGAGAGTATAAGAAATTGCACAAAAAGTCGGAATCAGTTATGGGAGCTGTCAAGCAATCATTACAAACGACCGAAAATCTGAAGTTGAGACGTTTGGAGGTCTGTCAGGGCTTACAGAAAGGTTTCCGGAAGAAGGTGATGCATATTTGAATCGGGTAGTCACCTGCAACGAAAACATGGGTACATCACTACACTCCAGAATCCAAACAAGCCAGTAAGCAGTGGCGGAGGAAAGGGGAGGCAGCATCAGTGAAAGCCAAGACCAAATTGTCAACTGGCAAGATTCTTTCAACTGTTTTTTCGATCAGCGAGGCATTTTTCTGATTGAATTTTTGCATGAGCGACACACAATCAATGCTGCTTACTACTGCGAACTGTTGAACAAGGCGAGAGTTGCATATCGTCGCAAAAGACGAAACCAATCGATTCGACAGGCCATACTCCTTCACGACAATGCACGACCCAATACTGCAGCTCTGTCTCCAAGATGCAGGAAATGCACAGGACTACACTTTATCATCCTCCTTACAGCCAAGACTTACCGCCTTGCGATTTCCATTTATTCGGACCGCTTAAAGAACCTCTAGGACGGCGACGATTTGAAGATGACGAGAGTGTGGAAGACTTCGTGTGCAACTGGCTGGTGACACCACCTAGTTCTTTTTATGATGAAGGCATCAAAAAGCTGCCCATACGCTGGGACAAATGCATTTCCAACGCAGGAGACTGCGTGGAAAAATAAATTATAATTACCTAGAGTTTTCAACAAATGAATTTAAATAAAAAATAAAATCACGTTTATATTTGATCCGCCCTCATATATGTATTGGTCTGAGGTTTTGGTTCTATTTTTACTGTTTGTGTGCTTTATTCATGAAGATAACTGTTCACTATGTTCACTAACGGACGTGCTTCCAAAGAAAGATGACATATATATCGCATGACTGTGCAAAGCTCCTCTTCTCCCCAATTCTAATCAATACCTCATTAGTTATGTGATCTACACATCTAATCATCAACATTCTTCTGTAACACCACATTTCAAAAGATGATATGCTCTTCTTGTCCAAACTATTTATCGTCCATGTTTCACTTCCATACATGGCTACACTCCATACAAATACTTACAGAAACGACTTCCTGACACTTCAATCTACACTTGATGTTAAAAAATTTCTCTTCTTCAGAGACGCTTTCCTTGCCATTGCCAGTCTACATTTTATATCCTCTCTACTTCGACCATCATCAGTTATTTTGCTCCCCAAATAGCAAAACTCCTTTACTACTTTAAGTGTCTCATTTCGTAATCTAATTCCCCCAGCATCACCCGGCTTAATTCGACTACAGTCCATTATTCTCGTTTTGCTTTTGTTGATGTTCATTTCATATCCTCCTTTCAAGACACTGTCCATTCCGTTCAACTGCTCTTCCAAGTCCTTTGCTGTCACTGACAGAATTACGATGTCATCGGCGAACCTCAAAGTTTTTAATATCTTCTCCATGGATTTTAATACCTATTCCGAAGTTTTCTTTTGTTTCCTTTACTGCTTGCTCAATATACAGATTGAATAACATCGGGGATAGGCTAAACCCTGTCTCACTCCCTTCCCAACCACTGCTTCCCTTTCACGTCCCTCGACTCGTACAACCGCTCTCTGGTTTCTGTACAAACTGTAAATAGCCTTTCGCTCTCCGTATTTTACCCCTACCATCTTCATAATTTGAAAGAGAGTATTCCAGTCAGCATTGTCAAAAGCTTTCTCTAAGTCCATTAATGTCAGAAACGTAGATTTGGCTTTCCTTAATCTATCTCACGTGTTCCAATATTTCTACGGAATCCAAACTGTTCTTCCCCGAGGTCGGCTTTACCAGTTTTTCCATTCGCCTGTAAGGAATTCGCGTTAGTATTTTGCAGGCGTGACTTATTAAACTGATAGTTCGGTAATTTTCACATCTGTCAGCACCTGCTTTCTTTGGGATTGGAATTATTATATTCTCCTCGAAGTCTGGGGGTATTTCGCCTGTCTCATACATCTTGCTGACCAGAGGGTAGAGTTTTGTCAGGAATGGCTCTCCCAAGGCTGTCAGTAGTTCTAATGGGATGTTGTCTACTCCCGGGGCCTTGTTTCGACTCAGGTCTTTCAGTGCTCTGTTAAACTCTTCACGTAGTATCATATCTCCCATTTCATCTTCATCTACCTTCTCTTCCATTTCTATAATATTATCCTCAAGAACATCGCCCTTGTATAGACCCTATATATACTCCTTCCACCTTACTGCTTTCCCTTCTTTGCTTATTACTGGATTTCCATCTGAGCTCTTGATATTCATGCAAGTCGTTCTCTTTTCTCCAAAGGTCTCTTTAATTTTACTGGAGGCAGTATCTGTCTTACCCCTAGTGAGATAAGCCTCTACATCCTTACATTTGTCCTCTAGCCATCCCTGCTTAGCCATTTTGCACTTCCTGTCGGTCTCATTTTTGGGACGTTGGTATTCATTTTTGCCTGCTTCATTTACTGAATTTTTATATTGCCTTATTTCATCAATTAAATTCAATATTTCTTCTGTTACCCAAGGAATTCTACTAGGCCTCGTCTTTTTACCTGCTTGATCCGCTGCTGACTTCACTACTTCATCCCTCAAACCTGTCCATTCTTCTTCTACTGTATTTCTTTCCCCCATTCCTGTCAATTATTCCCTTATGCTCTCCCTGAAACTCTTTACAACCTCTGGTTTAGTCAGTTTAGCCAGGTCCCATCTCCTTAAATTCCCACCTTTTTGCAGTTCCTTCAGTTTTAGTCTACAGTTCATAACCACTAGATTGTGGTCAGAGTCCACCTCCGCCCCTGGAAATGTTTTACAATTTAAAACCTGGTTCCTAAATCTCCGTCTTACCATTATATAATCTATCTGATACCTTCTAGTATCTCCAAGCTTCTTCCATGCATACAACCTTCTTTCATGATTCTTGAACCAAGTGTTAGCTATGATTAATTTATGCTCTGTACAAAATTCTACCAGGCAGCTTCATCTTTCATTTCTTCCCCCCAATCCATATTCACCTACTACGTTTCCTTCTCTCCCTTTTCCTACTATAGAATTCCAGTCACCCATGGCTATTAAATGTTCGTCTCCCTTCACTACCTGAATAATTTCTTTTATCTCATCATAACTTTCATCAATTTCTTCGTCATCTGCAGAGCTAGTTGGTATATAAACTTGTACTACTGTAGTAGGCGTGGGCTTCGTGTCTATCTTGGCCACAATAGTGCGTTCACTATGCTGTTTGTAGTAGCTTACCCGCACTCCATTTTTTTTATTCATTATTAAATCTAATCCTGCATTACCCCTATTTGATTTTGTATTTATAACCCTGTGTTCACCTGACCGAAAGTCTTGTTCCTCGTGCCACCGAACTTCACTAATTACCACTATATCTAACTTTAACCTATCCATTTTCCCTTTTTAAATTTTCTAACCTACCTGCCCGATTATGGGATCTGACATTCCACGCTCCGATCCGTAGAACGCCAGTTTTCTTTCTCCTGATAACGACGTCCTCATGAGTAGTCCCCGCTCGGAGATCCGAATGGGGGACTATTTTACCACCAGAATACTTTACCCAAGACGACGCCATCATCATTTAACCATGCAGTAAAGCTGCATGCCCTCGGGGAAAAATTACGGCTGTAATTTCCCCTTGTTTTCAGCTGTTCGCAGTACCAGCACAGCAAGGTCCTTTTGGTCAGTGTTACAAGGCCAGATCAGTCAATCATCCAGACTGTTGCCCCTTCAACTACTGAAAAGGTTGCTGCCCCTCTTCAGGAACCACACGTTTGTCTGACCTCTCAACAGATACCCCTCCGTTGTGGTTGCACCTACGGTACGGCTATCTGTGTCACTGAGGCACGCAAGCCTCCCCACCAACGGCAAGGTCCATGGTTCGTTGGGGGGGGGGGGGGGGGGGATGACATAATTAACCATTTAAGACGATTTCCAGAAAATACTCAAATACCCTATTCAAGCTGTTCTCTTAGGACCCTGCCTAACCACATTCTCAGAAAAAAAAACAGCCAAAAACTTCTGACGACGGATATTATATATGAAACCATAGCTTTTCTTGTAGCTATGCTGTATAAATATTAATTTAAACCATTAACTTTTCCTATTTATATATTCTCGCTACTTAACAATGATACTGCTGTTGGCGTGCAAGATTACGTGACATGCTATGATTGGCTGAGAAAAGCGCATCGCAATACCGTTTTCAGTGCTTCAGAAGCCACTGTGCTGTATTTGATGGAGTTCCAGTTCATACTTTCGAGAGAAAATGTGCGATGTAAATGTCGCCGCGCATCGAAGATCTTTCCAAAACTCGTTGTTTTTTGCTGCGTTTGGTTTCCTGAAGTGCCGGGAAGTTCTATGACGATATATCATTCATCATTCAAAGGATTAATAAACTTTACCTACAGCTTCGAGGGAAAGTATATTGTCACTTACCACGGGAAAAATGTATTTTCACCCGGGAAAAGTGTATTTTTAACCAGGAAATCCGGGAATTTTGTTTCATCTCCGCGTATACACTTGACAGAGTTCCTGTTTGGAGTAGATGAAAAATATTTTAAGATTTCGTCCGCTGATGTCTTCACCTAACTTCAATAATCAGAAAGGTTTCTCACACATCGGAAATTCGGTAACATTGTCACAAAATGCGTTTTCATAAACTATCCGTAATCTTCTTAATTTGTTGCGGCACATATAAGCAAAATCGAAATGTAGTAAACTCTTTGTACCGTACCCAGTGAAATATTACAAATAACTTGGAAATGACATTGAGAAAAAATTTTTTAATATTAGATTATATGTGAACACTAACCTCTCAGGCAAGATACAATTTTCTCTCATGAGTATTATTATTATTATTATTATACTAAATTCTGTGAAACATTTTCGAGTGCAGAGAATAAAAAGATGCACTCGAAACAAGAATGGACCAGATAGCTGAAAAAGGAGCTATCGTTAGTCTTATTTTAGCCGTTATCAGTTCTCTTGTCTTCGTTGCGAGTAGACAACATATTGGCGAGTGCCGTTGAATGTAAGCAGTACTGTATCTTTAATCAGATAATATATTATTTTCTTGTTATTACTCACTTTTAATTTGTAAGAGGAGAGCCCTGTCTCATGTCCGCTTCTTTGAAATAACCTGCATTTTAAGTAATTTACAGCGCAACAATTGCGGCGGCCGTCGCAGCCAACGACGCCATTACGTGGCAATCTTAACTTATAAAATTAGCGGAAGCGCAAAACTCGCCTTCTACAATTACAATAACTTTTTTCACAGCCGCCAGACGTTGCAGCAGAGCACGTAGTTTTAAGATTTCTATTTTCACTTCAATAGCCGAGATCCAGAGCTACGACCCAGACTACAATACAAACTCTAAAAGTGGTAAGAAATTATTCTCTCGCGCGTGTGTGAGCAAAATGCGAATAGTAATTCAAGATCTCATGCTTGATTTAAAAACGTAATTAGCCGAGGCAATAATCTGAAAAAGTGTATTTCATTTTTCGACGTATATGTCCATGTCATAAGACCTGTGTGTCGTACAGTTAGTGAAGTGGCAAATAATTTTGCTAAAGATTAACTTTGACTAAACGGACAATTTCCACAAAAGCAAATAAATGTAACTCAAAATCAAAACCAAATTATCAATTATTTTGAGCAAAGCCCACCACGTAACGACAACAATACTCCATCATTATCAATGCATAATTTGTGTAAAAAATAATAAATCACGTTGTCACGCGAGATCTTCCAGAACACATTGGTGCCAGTTCCACATTGGCACATTGAACAGTTTGTCTGTTTGAGCGAGTTGAATGAAATGCAAGATTACGCATGTGTTTTGTGCGGCAGATGACACACATCGAGAACCTTCTCAAGAAGGAGGGAAAAAAGTGAGAAGGAATCTCCTCGTCCGAGAATATGCTCCGAATTCTTTATTCATGCGAAATTGAGAACTTTCTCGGAGAATGTACTGTTGCTCGGAGAATCTTCTCCGGAGAATGTTCTCATTTATGTTCATACGACCCATTGTCTGGACAACCTCGCTCGGCTTATTGCTAGCACAGAAAGGACCCGCTGGCTGCAGTTCACCGTAATATCCATGTAGATTGTTTATATTTTCTTAACGTCAACAAGAACAAAATGTTTTATTCCATGTTTGTTTGGTTTTGAGGGTATGTGTTGACGAAAAACACGTGTACCACAAAAATCTGGTGGCACTTCGTCTATCGTAACCTCATTACTGGCGCAGTAACTCTTTTGACAGCTTTCCGTGAGCTTTTCCAAAACACCGAATCGCGGGGGTGAATTTTTCAACGCCGCCTCTAGCAGTCTCCCAGAGTTCGTGCGGACTTTGATGATTCCCTCTGTATACTCCTACTAGGTACAATAAGGCCAATCAAAGCCCTTAATCCAATGGCATCAGTGTAAAAGATGTCCCTCTATCTAAATAAACGATTCTTGCGAGTGACCATGTATTGGTTTGTGTATCTGACAACCGCGTTAGTGTATCTGACAACCGCGTTAGGAACCTACATCTACATGACCAACCTGCAATGCATAACCAGTGTCTGACAGAAGGTTCAGCGAACCATCTTCAAGCTACACTGAAACGTCAAAGAAACTGGCATCGGCATGCGTATTAAAACACAGAGATATGTAAACAGACAGAATACGGCGCTGCGGTCGGCAACGCCTACGTAAGACAACAAGTGTGTGGAGCAATCGTTACATCGGTTACTGCTGCTACAATGGTAGATTGTCAAGATTTAAGTGAGTTTGAACGTCGTGTTATAGTCGGCGCACGAGCGATGGGATACATCATGGGGATTTTCCCGTACAGCTATTTCACATGTGTACCGTGAACATCAGGAATTCCCTGAAGCATTAGGTCTTCGACATCGCTGCATCCGGAAAAAGATCCTGCAAGAACGGGACCAACTGCGACTGAAGAGAATCGTTCAATGTGACAGAAGTGGAATCCCTCCGCAAATTGCTGCAGAGTTCAATGCCGGGCCATCAACAAGTGTCAGCGTGCAAACCAGTCAACGAAACATCATCGATGTGGCCTTTCGGAGCCGGAGCCCCCTCGTGTACCCTTGACGGCGGCACGACATAAAGCTTTACGCCTCGCCTGGGAACACCGACATTGGACTGTTGATGGCTGGAAACATGTTTGCCTGGTCGGACGTATCTCGTTTCAAATTGTACCGAGTGGATGGACGTGAACGGATATGGAGACAACCTCATGAATCCATGGACACTGCATGGCAGCAGGAGACTGTTCAAGATGGTGGAGGCTCTGTAATGATGTAGGGCGTGTGCAGTTGGATTGATATGGGACCCCTGATACGTCTAGATACGACGCTGACAGGTGACACGTACGTAAGCTTCCTGTCTGATCACCTGTAACCATTCATGTCCATTGTGCATTCCAACGGACTTGGGCAATTCCAGCAGGACAATGCGACACCACACACGTCCGGAATTGCTATAGAGTGGCTTCAGGAACACTCTTCTGAGTTTAAACACTCCCGCTGGCCACCAAACTCCCCAGACATGAACATTATTGAGCATAACTGGGATGCCCTGCAACGTGCTGTTCACAAGAGGTCTCCTTCCCCTCCTATTATTACGGATTTGTGGACAGCCCTGCAGGCTTCATGGTGTCAGTTCCCTCCAGCACTACTTCAGACGTTAGTCGAGTCCATGCCACATCGTGTTGCGGCATTTCTGCGTGTGGGGGCCCAACACGATATCAGGCAGATGTACAGGTTTCTTTGGCTCTTCAGTGTCTTTCGGTAAATGCTGAGGTGACGTGGACAGAAATTTTTTTAAGCATACAACGTCGGTTGTCGGAAATATTATTATTATTATTATTTTGCGAGAAAATGCCACATAACGTTAGTTTTTTGTGTGAAACATTTGTTATCGTTCGTTAATTTTCTTTGAATTTCTTTAATTAAAATAGTTTCACAATATATTTACAGGAAGTGTATATGGCACAGAATTTAATCACATGATTTCTTCCATTCCCACTCCACATAGCTTTTCACCATTCTGATCCAGAGAGGAAGTGCACTATTAAGGAAGTGCTTAATCATATATACGAACGAAAGCTTTAACTGAAAGCTACTTACTCATTAGCACTCACTGAAAAGCAAATATCGGAACAGTAGTAACACTGTCGACATGCCATAAGAGTGCAGTCCACAATGGAACCTCCCCATCGCACCCCCCTCAGATTTAGTTATAAGTTGGCACAGTGGATAGGCCTTGATAAACTGAACACAGATCAATCGAGAAAACAGGAAGAAGTTGTGTGGAACTATGAAAAAAATAAGCAAAATATGAAAACTGAGTAGTCCATGTGCAACATAGGCAACATCAAGGATATTGTGAGCTCAGGGGAGGGTTAGCTCCCTCTGTAAAAAAAAAAAAACTGAGTTAATCGATCAACAACGAAGTTAAACGGATGTCATACGACGTCCACCCCGAGCAGATGCAACGAACAAAATGAGGAAAAAAAAAAGGAGCGCCGTGGTTAGCGTGAGCAGCTGCGGAATGAGAGGTCCTCGGTTCAAGTCTTCCCTCGAGTGAAAAGTTTATTTTCGCAAAGTTATGATCTGTCCTTTCGTTCATTGACGTCTCTGTTCACTGTAATAAGTTTAGTGTCTGTGTTTAGCGACCACACAGCAAAACCGTGCGATTAGTAGATGAAAGGACGTGCCTCCGCAATGGGAACCGAAAACATTTGATCGCAAGGTCATAGGTCAACCGATTCCTCCACAGGAAAACACGTCTGATATATTCTATACGACACTGGTGACGGCATGTGCGTCACATGACAGGAATATGTTGTCAACCCACACTTGGCGAATGGGTAAAAAGATTCTTCTACCTTGCCCGATTTAGGTTTTCTTATGGATGTGATAATCACTCCCAAAAAAGTGATGAAAACATAAGAGTTTGTCACATAAACTGCAACAAATGAATGCAACAGTTTCACAGTCGCACAGTTTTCCCTGTGCTCTGTCAAAACATATGTTTTTAACGTTTTCAAATTTTTCCGTGTGTAGACCGTCAAATCCTGCATATGTCCACGCAAATCTGAACATGTCCTAGAATTTTGGAGAGCGAAGTTGATTATGTCTGAGTGTCTGAACTTTGGTAATTGTCTGAAAATAAAAAATTTCACTCGAAGGAAGACTTCAAACCAAGGACCTCTTGCTCCTCAGCTGCTCTCGCTATCCACGGGACCACGCGCGTTCCTGAGCTTACGCGCTCCTTAATGTTGCCTATCCTGCACATGCACTACTCAGTTTGCATATTTTGCTTATTTTTTCATAGTTCCATACAACTTCTTCCTGTTTCCTCGATTGATCTGTGTCCAGTTTTTCAAGGCCTATCCACTGTGCCAACTTATAACTAAATCTGAGGGGGATGCGATGGGGAGGTTCCCTTGTTAGCAACGCCCAAACCATAGTATGCATCCGCTGAGAAAAGAATGCGCCGGAACGCGTCGACTAATTTCATTCAGTTGCTCGCATAGAGTGACTGCACTCAAAAGAAATGAATGAATAATAATTCATTGTAAAACTACTACTGTATGTGAGAACTGTAACTTGGTATGCAGACTCTAGTTCTGATCGGCAGCAGTCGGGAGACTTCGTGCCGTACTGATTTGCAGCCAGTGCTGTTAGGAAGTCACTACAAATAGATCATGCAACCCACTACCAAAATATCACACTACCACTGGAAATATCATACATTTTTAGTTTTCAGTCTCTGCCGACCAACTGCAATGTATTACTAATCGCACTGTGTTCCATAGTTACGAAACAGCATTAAATCTCTTTAGCAAAATAGTAATAAGCAATGTAACTGCCAGAACTGTTTGCACTTGTCCGAATGAATCTGTTCAGTGTCACTGACTTCAATATAATCGACTGATATAGTTGGAAAGTAATCAACTTCACCCACATTCTTCGATGGCTAAAGACGAGCAATGGTCATTCCTCTGGTGACTGGAGGTCGGCTGGAACGTAGTGCAGCAGCTTCCGGACTACTTGACGCGGTGTGATGACGGGAGAGTACCATTCATTGTAGGAGTAGACAACTGCTGTCTCAGTATTTCATGTACTTTGAGCTCTATATATTTTTGAAACTGAACTAGCTGACATTACCATTTGTAACTTAGTTTTAAGTAATTGTGTAGCTCTTTTTCAGCTCCCTCACAACGACAAGGAAGTGCCTTGCAACCATCATTAGCACACAATTGAATTGAATGACAAATGCGATTTGTTAATATGATCCCAGGAAGAAACTCTTTTAGTCGACTGGATACTGGATTGTGCTTCCTCACGATAGCATTTGCACCATCTGAGCCAAAAGCAATGACGTGTTCTAATGGAATATTATGTACTAAGGCTTTAGTGGAGTTCTCTACGAGAAGTACTGAACTGTATACAGGGTGTTACAAAAAGGTACGGCCAAACTTTCAGGAAACATTCCTCACAAACAAAGAAAGAAAATATGTTATGTGGACATGTGTCCGGAAACGCCTACTTTCCAAGTTAGAGCTCATTTTATTACTTCTCTTCAAATCACATTAATCGTGGAATGCAAACACACAGCAACAGAACGTACCAGCGTGACTTCAAACACTTTGTTACAGGAAATGTTCAAAATGTCCTCCGTTAGCGAGGATACATGCATCCACCCGCCGTCGCATAGAATCCCTGATGCGCTGATGCAGCCGTGGAGAATGGCGTATTGTGTCACAGCCGTCCACAATACGAGCACGAGGAGTCTCTACATTTGGTACCGGGGCTGCGTAGACAAGAGCTTTCAAATGCCCCCATAAATGAAAGTCAAGAGGGTTGAGGTCAGGAGAGCGTGGAGCTCATGGACTTGGTCCGCCTCTACCAATCCATCGGTCACCGAATCTATTGTTGAGAAGCGTACGAACACTTCGACTGAAATGTGCAGGAGCTCCATCGTGCATGAACCACATGTTGTGTCGTACTTGTAAAGGCACATGTTCTAGCAAAATGGTTCAAATGGCTCTGAGCACTATGGGACTTAACATCTGTGGTCATCAGTCCCCTAGAACTTATAACTACTTAAACCTAACTAACCTAAGGACATCACACACATCCACGCCCGAGGCAGGATTCGAACCTGCGACCGTAGCAGTCGCGCGGTTCCGGACTGAGCGCCTAGAACCGCTAGACCACCGCGGCCGGCCATGTTCTAGCAGTACAGGTAGAGTATCCCGTATGAAATCATGATAACGTGCTCCATTGAGCGTAGGTGGAAGAACATGTGGCCCAGTCAAGACATCACCAACAATGCCTGCTCAAACGTTCACAGAAAATCTGTGTTGATGACGTGATTGCACAATTGCGTGCGGATTCTCGTCAGCCCACACATGTTGATTGTGAAATTTTCAATTTGATCACGTTGGAATGAAGCCTCATCCGTAAAGAGAACATTTGCACTGAAATGAGGATTGACACATTGTTGGATGTACCATTCGCAGAAGTGTACCCATGGAGGCCAATCAGCTGCTGACAGTGCCTGCACACGCTGTACATGGTACGGAAACAACTAGTTCTCCCGTAGCACTCTCCATACAGTGACGTAGTCAACGTTACCTTGTACAGCAGCAACTTCTCTGACGCTGACATTAGGGTTATCGTCAACTGTACGAAGAACTGCCTCGTCCATTGCAGGTGTCATCGTCGTTCTAGGTCTTCCCCAGTCGCGATTCATAGGCTGGAATGTTCCGTGCTCCCTAAGACGCCAATCAATTGCTTCGAACGTCTTCCTGTCGGGACACCTTCGTTCTGGAAATCTGTCTCGATACAAAGGTACCGCGCCACGGCTATTGCCCCGTGCTAATCCATACATCAAATGGGCATCTGCCAACTCCGCATTTGTAAACATTGCACTGACTGCAAAACCACGTTCGTGATGAACACTAACCTGTTGATGCTACGTACTGATGTGCTTGATGCTAGTACTGTAGAGCAATGAGTCGCATGTCAACACAAGCACCGAAGTCAACATTACCTTCCTTCAATTGGGCCAACTGCCGGTGAATCGAGGAAGTACAGTACATACTGACGAAACTAAAATGAGCTCTAACATAGAAATTAAGCGTTTCCGGACACATGTCCACATAACATCTTTTCTTTATTTGTGTGTGAGGAATGTTTCCTGAAAGTTTGGCCGTACCTTTTTGTAACACCCTGTATACTGACTCTTACCATAATTCAGTGATAATCCATTTGCCTTGATCTGTCTGTTGGTGTATTCAAATATTTCATTAGTGAGTAAGGGGACTGCTATTATTATTATTTTTACTCCCATACTCTGCTGAAACTAAAAAATTTTCACATCTTCTGGAACTTCCATCCTTCCTTCTTCCATCTGTTATCCAAATTACACAATGCCCAGCCCAAGTAATTAATAAGTAAAGTCTTATGAAGATTTGAGAGGAGCGAAGACTACAATAAACTTTCAAGTTTACTAAGCTTGTCATGTTGAGATGGCTTCAGTTCTTCTTGTCTAGGGGCCTGATTCTTGAAGCTGGAAATCTAAAATCAGGTCCTCACAGTTGGTTTGAACTAAATAAATAGGAAGATTGTTGTTGCAGAATTTTTTACGTAAATATATTTTCCACTGATTTTCTCACATTTTAGTACATCAAACAGTATTTTGATTTTTCACATTAACAAAGCCGAAATTACGTTGTTCGCATAAAAATACGTCCAGTCGCATCAGAGGCAAGCTTACGACTCTACTGAAAATAGCCATATTCCAAAGGGTTTACAATTTTATGTAACAAATGACTTCCTACTACTTTTCGTTACATTATTAATTTCGATTATTATTTCAAATGTTTCCAAAAAAAATTTAACTATCCATTCAGAACTAGTACTTATCGATTATAACATCGAAACTAAAATATTTTATGAAGTAATTGCTTTTCATAAGTTTTAGCTTCAAATATAACATACTGCGTATGAAATTATATGAAAGTTTTCAGAAAAGCAACTGAGATAATATTGACCTGTCCAAAACTACCGTTGAGGAAAAGTAATACTAGTGGAGGGTATCCCGTCACAACATGCAAGATCATTTATGTATCTCAGAAACAACAGAGCACCAAAAATCAAATCATGTGGTGTACCTTGTCTAATTGCTTCTAATTCTGAGTGCTATTCTTATGTGTGGTGTGGGACTGATGTGCATTGCCTTCTGTCATTCAGACAAGATGAAAACCATGAACCTGCTGTAACTACTATTACATAATATGTTAAGTTTTGCATTAGAATATCACGATTCACAAAATCGAAAGCCTTGCCAAGACACAACATACTCACAATGGCAATGATTTCTGATCGATTGATCACAGGTTAGTATAGAGTATTCGGTTGATAGACGCTTTTTGAAACGCAAAAACTTTGCCACTGAGCATGTTTTCCTAGTAAGGTGTGTACAGTATGATATTCTCAAACATTTTTGAAAGTACTGACAGAAATGATGTGGGACAGAAATTCTTTGTTGCTATTTTGGCTCCTATTTGTGAAATGGTTTGGCAATAGTATGTTAAGTCTCTCTGGGAAGAAACACTACGAAAATATGCTACTAACTTAAGCTGAACATTTCATTGTTTTTCTTCTGATTTCATCTAACAGTTTGAACATTTATTTTTAAGAGAATTGCTAACATTGAAGGCTTCTTTTCCAGCTGTAGTATGAAGTTGAATTTTATCGGATTTATTTAAAACGCTTGACTTAGGAACTGTAGGCTGTCTGCTAAGGAAGTGTTCAGACCTAAATTGTCTGCTATTTGCCAGAAATAAGTTGTTAAAAGTTTCTGCAATTTTGGGACTATTTTGATCAGCTCATTACCTACCTTCAAAGAAATTTCTTGATTCATTTTTCCTGTCTCATGTTTATTGCTTTGTTCCAAATAGCTCAAATTTTGTTGCTGGAGGACTTTAATTTTTTCTTCAGGAAACATACATTTTGAAGCTCTGATGATTTTGCGTAGAATTTTACAGTATTCTTTTAATAAGATTTAACTTTGTTATCATCCACGTCCCTTGATGCCAAAAAGAGTAGCAGTAAGGCAGCTGCTCGTTATATGCCTTCAAGGGGTACTTCCATTGCAATTTTCGAAGCTATTGCTGTTTTTTCTTCCTTAGTTACTAACAAACTGCCAACTTAATTCTCTCCTTTATGTGAGTTCTATAGAAAATCATAAGTTTTCCATCAGTAATTTACTGTATGAATGTGCTTAGCTTGGAGGTTCTGTCAGGCAAGGTGATTCTGTTGATAAGACTATCGATTTAAAGGGTTAAAGTTTAATCCTGCATTGGTGAAATGAATGTTTTTCACTTGTAGCTTCTCTCACCGATGGCAACGATTGTTAACGTGAAAAATGCCAATGTGAACTGTCGTACGGAGTCCATGTGAAGTTGGATAAATGAATTATATATCAGAAGAAGGAGAAGGCACATCAGTAGCAGCAATATTCATTTATTACAGTGCCTCCTGCATCTATATCCATAGTCTACAAACCACTGTAAAGTGCATGGCAGAGGGTAGCAAATATTAGGGCCAGCCCGGCTGGCCGAGCGGTTCTAGGCGCTACAGTCTGGAACCGCGCGACCGTTACGGTCGCAGGTTCGAATCCTGCCTCGGGCATGACTGTGTGTGATGTCCTTAGGTTAGTTAGGTTTAAGTAGTTCTAAGTACTACGGGACTGATGACCTCAGAAGTTAAGTCCCATAGTGCTCAGAGCCATTTGAACATATTAGGGTTTCTCCTGTATTAAGAATTTTTATTCACCATTCATCATTTTACAATGAAATAAGGTTCATCGCTGTTGTATGATACAGGATGCAGTAATAGATATGAATTCATAATAATAAAATAAAGTCCATTAACTGTAGTATACATATGAAGCACGACAATAATAAAATACACTACAGGAAGATTTCTAAGTGCTAGTGTCCATAAGTTATACTATGACGTAGAATGGTACAAACACTGTGCAGTAATCACTAGACAAAGTATACAGGACGTACTGTTTGGCCATGATAACTTGACGATTTCGCTAGTGCTGTCAGAAGGGCAGAAAATCGGCACTACTTGAAAGATATTCATTAGTCTCTGACCGCTGCCAATTTCAGACTGCCCCCTAGATGCAAAGTATTACAGAAGGCTTGCGTCCACTGACAAACAAATTCTGTAAAGCACTTGCTGAGGCGTTGACATTACAACAACAACTTACTCAAGCCTACTTCTTCAAGTTCATTTCAGGAACTCGCTGCAAGTACTTGTTACAGAATTGCAGTTATTCTTAAAAACCAGCGCAGTCGTCACCGTTGTTGCGTTATTATTACTGAAAGTCGTGACGAAACTCAAGAACAAAAAAACGAAAAAAATTAGAGGAGTACATATTGATGTTACCAAGAAACGTTATTCAGTTAACTAAAACCAGAGGACGTCAGTTAGATTAACAAGTGAGAACCTGCTATCCACATTCGAACATTCGATAGCAGGAAACAAAAATGCGGCGCGATATCTCACCAAGAGACTGCCTTTTAATTACTCTTCCAGTTTTGCAAGCAGTATTTACTACGTTTATCACAAATGTAATCCATTTATGTTTACCATAACATTAAAAAAAAGGCTAAAAGTTAAAGACATCTGTACTGCCGTTCTACTTTGCCGTCTGTTGAAAAATATTGACTGGAAAACTCATTTCGCAGTTCCTTGACTGATGGTGCCAAATATGTGTTTTTAGGAGTTCCAACGGTATATTTGTTTCGGCCCATCTGTCTCTGTGCCATTCTCCTTTTTGGCAAACATACTTTCGCACCGGTACTTACACACACAACTTCTGTAAATTTGAGCAGAACTTCCAAGAAAAGACAAATTCGACAAGTACTTACAGTAATATGCAAGAAACTACAAAGTATTTTCACCCCACAGCTGAGTGTGAGCTACTTTCAAACTGCCCTACGAATTAAAACTGTGTGTGGGCCGGGACTCACATCTGGGAACCCGATCTGGCACACAGTTTTATCAGGAAGTTTCATACTAGAAACTGTTTCTACTAACTTACGAACTTCTTGAATTTTGATTAAACTAGCCAACGTAGATGAGAGGGGGATGGGGTTTGCAGATATTGCTGTTCGTAATATTCCACCCAATTTTGTGACTGAATTAATAATGCGCCATGCCACAGTAGAAAGTTGGAAAAAATGCCAAATAAATATGATTTCAGGATTGCGATGTTACAGTGGTTGCAAGATGGGCAAATAAACTGCAACTACTCAGTGAGGAAGGCTGAACTATTATCTACAATGTATGAAAACAAACCAGCCGTGAAAGTGTACGTCGTGGATAAAATCGCTGAGAGCAGAGGCTACAAAGTGGCGCGTTTACCGCCCTATAACTGCGATCTAAATCCGACAGAATTCGCATAGGCCAAAATAAAACATAATTTCAGGAAGAACAATGTCGCTAGTGACATGTCGAAGGAAAGATAGCAGAATCTTGTTAACGCTGCTTTCCTTTCAGTTACTGCACAAGGCTGGCAAGGTTAGTGCAGGAAAGTGCAGCAGCTGGAGCAAGAGTACTGGAGACGAGACAGAGTAATGGAAATGGCCATCGATGAGGTTATCATCAATACCATGTCCTCAAGCGATGATGATGATGATGATCTTGAAACAAACACAAATGACAGTGATCTTCAGCGAACATCTTTTTGACAGTTCTTCCAGGCACAATTAATTATTCTTTTGTGCATTACTGTTGTCTACGGTTAATGAACGCAAAGTGTAAACAAATTCCAAGAAACAGTTTTTTACTTTCGATTCATAGCGTCGTAAGTCGTATTTTCATCTACATTCATTTTCGTTGTTTGGATACGTAAATAATACATCAGTTATAGGTGAAACTCTCGAACATGAAATGTCAACAAATTAGGTGATTTCCGAAGCGACGGAAGTGTCACTTAAGCGGGCAATACTTCCACGAATTCCACCTGTGATTTGGTGTTAAGCGCAAAACAGGGGTTGTGACGCAAGCACTGTTGCAAGCAACCGATGCTGCCTTCTCCGCTCCTCTGGCTTCACGAAACCGTAATGCTGGGGCACGGCCGTTTCCGACAACCACCGCGCCACTCGTCAACTTAATCTACATCTACATTTATACTCCGCAAGCCACCCAACGGTGTGTGGCGGAGGGCACTTAACGTGCCACTGTCATTACCTGCCTTTCCTGTTCCAGTCGCGTATGGTTCCCGGGAAGAACGACTGCCGGAAAGCCTCCGTGCGCGCTCGAATCTCTCTAATTTTACATTCGTGATATCCTCGGGTGGTATAAGTAGGGGGAAGCAATATATTCGATACCTCATCCAGAGATGCACCCTCTTGAAACCTGGACAGCAAGCTACACCGCGATGTAGAGCGCCTCTCTTGCAGAGTCTGCCATTTGAGTTTGCTAAACGACTCCGTAACTCTATCACGCTTACCAAATAATCCTGTGACGAAACGCGCCGCTCTTCTTTGGATTTTCTCTATCTCCTCTGTCAACCTGACCTGGTACAGATCCCACACTGATGAGCAATACTCAAGTATAGGTCGAAAGAGTGTTTTGTAAGCCACCTCCTTTGTTGATGAACTACATTTTCTAAGGACTCTCCCAATGAATCTCAACCTGGTACCCGCCTTACCAACAATTAATTTTATATGATCATTCCACTTCAAATCGTTCCGTACGCATACTCCCAGATATTTTACAGAAGTAACTGCTACCAGTGTTTGTTCCGCTATCATATAATCAAACAATAAAGAATCCTTCTTTCTATGTATTCGCAATACATTACATTTGTCTATGTTAAAGGTCAGTTGCCACTCCCTTCACCAAGTGCCTATCCGCTGCAGATCTTCCTGCATTTCGCTGCAATTTTCTAATGTTGCAACTTCTCTGTATACTACAGCCGCATGGAACTTCCGACACTATCTGATGGGTCATTTATATATATTGTGAAAAGCAATAGTCCCATAACACTCCCCTGTGGCACGCCAGAGGTTACTTTAACCTCATCTCTCCATTGAGAACAACATGCTGTGTTCTGTTTGCTAAAATTCTTCAATCCAGCCACACAGCTGGTCTGATATTCCGTACGCTCTTACTTTGTTTATCAGGTGACAGTGTGGAACTGTATCGAACGCCTTCCGGAAGTAAAGGAAAATGGCATCTACCTGGGAGCCTGTATGTAATATTTTCTGGGTCTCATGAACAAATAAAGCGAGTTGGGTCTCACACGATCGCTGTTTCCGGAATCCATGTTGATGCCCACAGAGTAGATTCTGGGCTTCCAGAAAGGACATGATACGCGAGCGAAAAACATGTTCTAAAATTCTACAACAGATCGATGTCAGAGATATAGGTCTATAGTTTTGCGCATTTGCTCGACGACCCTTCTTGAAGACTGCGACTACCTGTGCTCCTTTCCAATTATTTGGAACCTTCCGTTCCTCTGAAGACTTGCGGTACACGGCTGTTAGAAGGGGGCCAAGTTCTTTCGAGTACTCTGTGTAGAATGGAATTGGTATACCGCCAGATCCAGTGGACTTTCCTCTGTTGAGTGATTTCAGTTGCTTTTCTATTCCTTGAACACTAACTTCGATGTCAGCCATTTTTTCATTTGTGCGAGGATTTAGAGAAGGAACTGCAGTGCTGTCTTCCTCTGTGAAACAGCTTTGGAAAAAGGTGTTTAGTATCGTGGACAAACAATAATTATACAAGACATAGAAGCATAATTTTACAAACACAGCACATAATGGTACAGTAGACTATAGGAAAAATCTTTAATTGGTAAATAGGGTGATATGATAGCTAGCTTTGCCATTTAATTTTAGAAAAGTTTCAGATCTACGTACCAAACATAGATTGGTAATTTGTTGAAAATTTTGAGTAGGTTCAGTTTGTGAGTATTTTCAGTTCTTGTTAATTTGTGCTTTGGTATATTTACAGTAGCTTTAGCTCTGATGTTGTGTTCATGAGTTTCTCCCCTAGCAGCAAATTTTGAAATATTATTTTTAAAATAGAGCACAGACACATATAAGTACAAATTTACAATTTTGAGTACTCTGTGCCTGGGAAAAAGAGAACAACACTGCTCTATGTGTCCTATTTTGCACATTATGCACCGGATTTTTTTTATTTTGAAAATGTTCTTGATGTGGGAGCAGTGTCTCAACATAGTCAGACTATATGACATATGTGAGTGGACTAGTCCAAAGTATGTCACCTTAATGTAATCCAAGCTCACCAAACCCCTTAGCTTCAGAATGAGTGTGACACTTGAGCTATTTTTTCACATATGTGATTGATATGTTCCTTCCAGCTGTGTTTGGAGTCCATGTAAATACCTGAAAGTTTTAGTAACTTATTTTCTATCTCAATAGATATTTCTGTTAGGAGTTGTTGAGTTTTATTAGGATTACACAGAATTTTATTAGGTGCAAATTATTCCAAGGCTGCATTAAGAGTTTCTTTTGTTATCTCATTCAAAGCTGAGATTCTCCATTGCATGGTAAGTAGTGTTGTATCATTTGCATAACATATGGCAGAGTGAGCTATGTTATTAGGCCAATCAGTGAGGTCTGCTATTAAGAAGTAGGGTCCAAGAATAGATCCTTGTGGAACACATGTGCTGATTTCCATTAAGGAGGATTTTACGTTTCTGAAATAAACTGTTTTCTGTTACTAAAAATAAGAATGCTTCATGGCTAAAGTGCTCCCACACACCCCACAAAACTCCACCTTCCTTATCAGTGTGGCAACAGGAATGCAGTCGAACGTTTTGCTTAGGTCACGTAGTACCAATGGCACCATGTTTTTGCCTTCAGGAGCTATTGAAATTTAATCCACAGTTTCCAAAATGGCTGCTGTGTGTTTCTCTCCTTGCGAAAACCAAACTGATCGTTACTTAGGAGAATGTGTTTTCCAAAGTAGCTGCTTATTTGTGTGTGTGTAAAAGTGCCACAAATATCTTTAAAAATATTACCATAATTGAGACTGCTCTATAGCTTCGAGGAAGCTGTTTGTCCCCTTTTCTGAAAATTGGGATAACTTTTGATACCTTGACTGAGCGTGTGTGTACTCGAAATTCCACACATTTATTAAAAATAAAGGGTAATAGTGTAGAAACTGAGTGTATAGTCTTTTTAATGACGTAATTCGACAACCAACGAGAGTCCAGAATTCGAAAATTTGAAACCAGCTTTCATAATATCAACAGATGTTAACTTGTTGCTTTAATATTGTTTCCTATACCTTAAAAGAGTTTAAAAAGTAGTGACTTAGTTCCTCAGGATCTACCAGAGCTGCTTGTGTGCATTTTGATGCATCTTCTTGTTTCATTATTTGCCATGTTGCCTTGCATATTTCTTTTCTAGAAACTATTAAAATGTGTGTATATCAAGGTGACTGCTTACAAAAGGCTCATGCATAACAGTTTCGAATATTCCTCAAGTGTGTGGGACCAATACCAAATAGAACCAACAGAGGATACTCCATGTACACTACTGGCCATTAAAATTTCTACCCCAAGAAGAAATGCAGATAATAAACGGATATTCATTGGACAAATATATTATACTAGAACTGACATGTGATTACATTTACACCCAATTTGGGAGCATAGATCCTGAGAAATCAGTTCCCAGAACAACCACCTCTGGCCGTAATAACAGCCTTGATATGCCTGGGCATTGAGTCAAACAGAGCTTGGATGGCGTGTACAGATACAGCTGCCCATGCAGCTTCAACACAATACCACAGTTCATCAAGAGTAGTGACTGCCATACTGTGACGAGCCAGTTGCTCGGCCACCACTGACCAGACGTTTTCAATTGGTGAGAGATCTGGAGAATATGCTGGCCAGGGCAGCAGTTGAACATTTTCTGCATCCAGAAAGGCCCGTACAGGACCTGCAACATGCAGTCATGCATTATCCTGCTGAAACGTAGGGTTTTGCAGGGATCGAATGAAGGGTAGAGCCACGGGTCACCGAGCGAGGTGGCGCAGTGGTTAGCACACTGGACTCGCATTCGGGAGGACGACGGTTCAATCCCGTCACCAGCCGTCCTGATTTAGGTTTTCCGTGATTTCCCTAAATCGTTTCAGGCAAATGCCGGGATGGTTCCTTTGAAAGGGCACGGCCGATTTCCTTCCCAATCCTTCCCTAACCCGAGCTTGCGCTCCGTCTCTAATGACCTCGTTGTCGACGGGACGTTAAACACTAACCACCACCACCGCCACGGGTCGTAACGCATCTGAAAAGTAGCGTCCACTGTTCAAAGTGCCGTCAATGCGAAAAAGAGGTGACCGAGACGTGTAACCATTGGCACCCCATACCATCACGCCGGGTGATACGCCAGTATGGCGATGACGAATACATGCTTCCAATGTGCGATCACCGCGATGTCGCCAAACACGGATGCGACCATCATGATGATGTAAACAGAACCTGGATTCATCCGAAAAAATGACGTTTTGCCATTCGTGCACCCAGGTTGGTCGTTGAGTACACCATCGCAGGCGCTCCTGTCTGTGATGCAGCGTCAAGGGTAACCACAGCCATGGTCTCCGAGTTGATAGTCCATGCTGCTGCAAACATCGTCGAACTGTTCGTGCAGATGGTTGTTGTCTTGCAAACGTCCCCATCTGTTGACTCAGGGATCGAGACGTGGCTGCATGATCTGTTCCAGTCATGCGATTAAGATGCCTGTCATCTCGACTGCTAGTGATACGAAGCCTTTGGGATCCAGCACGGCGTTCCGTATTACCCTCCTGAACCCAACGATTCCATATTCTATTAACAGTCATTGGATCTCAACCAACGTGAGCAGCAGTGTCGTGATACGATAATAGCGATAGGCTACAATCCGATCTCTATCAAAGTCGGAAACGTGACTGCACGCATTTCTCCCTCTTATACGAGGCGTCACAACATTGTTTTACCAGCCAACGCCAGTCAACTGCTGTTAGTATATGAGAAATCGGTTGGAAACTTTCCTCATGTCAGCACATTATAGGCGACGCCAACCTTATTTGAATGCTCTGAAAAGCTAATCATTTCCATATCACAGAATCTTCTTCCTGTCGGTTAAATTTCGCGTCTGTAGCACGTCATCTTTGTGGTGTAGCAATTTTAATAGCCAGTACTGTATAATAAAAGGGCAGCAGATTGTTGTCTAAACATAATGAGATTGATATTCAGGATTAGGAAGCCCATTGTTACTTTTCATAAACGTATGTAAATGATGAGTTTTCAGTTGGCTGTTTCTCTTTTACAAAGAATGAAACGGTAGCAAAAGGTTCCAAAATTACTAGATATTACAGTGAGAGACCCCCCCCCCCCCCATGAACCATGGACCTTGCCGTTGGTGGGGAGGCTTGCGTGCCTCAACGATACAGATAGCCGTACCGTAGGTGCAACCACAACGGAGGGGTATCTGTTGAGAGGCCAGACAAACGTGTGGTTCTTGAAGAGGGGCAGCAGCCTTTTCAGTAGTTGCAGGGGCAATAGTCTGGATGGTTGACTGATCTGGCCTTGTAACACTAACCAAAATGGCCTTGCTGTTCTGGTACTGCGAACGGCTGAAAGCAAGGGGAAACTACAGCCGTAATTTTTCCCGAGAACATGCAGCTTTACTGTATGATTAAATGATAAGGGCGTCTTCTTGGGCAAAATATTCTGGAGGAAATAGTCCCCCATTCGGATCTCCGGGCGGGGACTACTCAGGAGGACGTTGTTATCAGGAGAAAGAAAACTGGTGTTCTACAGATTGGAGCGTGGAATGTCAGATCCCTTAATCAGGCAGGTAGGTTAGAAAATTTAAAAAGGAAATGGATAGGTTAAAGTTAGATATAGTGGGAATTAGTGAAGTTTGGTGGCAGGAGGAACAAGACTTCTGGTCAGGTGAATACATGGTTATAAATGCAAAATCAAATAGGGGTTATGCAGGAGTAGGTTTAATAATGAATAAAAAATAGGTGTATGGGTAAGATACTACAAACAGCATAGTGAACGCATTATTGTGGCCAAGATAGACACGAAGCCCACGCCTACTACAGTAGTACAAGCTTATATGCCAACTAGCTCTGCAGATGACGAAGAAATTGATGAAATTATTCAGGTAGTGAAGGGAGACGAAAATTTAATAGTCATGGGTGACTGAAATTCGTCAGTAGGAAAAGGGAGAGAAGGAAACATAGCAGGTGAATATGGATTGGGGCTAAGAAATGAAAGAGGAAGCCACCTGGTAGAATTTTGCACAGAGCATAACTTAATCATAGCTAATACTTGGTTTAAGAATCATGAAAGAAGGTTGTATACATGGAAGAACCCTGGAGATACTAAAAGGTATCAGATAGATTATATAATGGTAAGACAGAGATTTAGGAACCAGGTTTTAAATTGTAAGACATTTCCAGGGGCGGATGTGGACTCTGACCACAATCTAGTGGTTATGAACTGTAGACTAAAACTGAAGAAACTGCAAAAAGGTGGGAATTTAAGGAGATGGGACCTGGATAAATTGACTAAACCAGAGGTTGTAAAGAGTTTCAGGGAGAGCATAAGGGAAAAATTGACAGGAATGGGGGAAAGAAATACAGTAGAAGAAGAATGGGTAGGTTTGAGGGATGAAATAGTGAAGGCAGCAGAGGATCAAATAGGTAACAAGACGAGGGCTAGTAGAAACCCTTGGGTAACAGAAGAAATATTGAATTTAATTGATGAAAGGAGAAAATATAAAAATGCAGTAAATGAAGCAGGCAAAATGGAATACGAACGTCTCAAAAACGATATCGACAGGAAGTGCAAAATGGCTAAGCAGGGATGGCTAGAGGACAAATGTAAGGATGTAGGGGCTTATCTCACTAGGGGTAAGATAGATACTGCCTACAGGAAAATTATAGAGACCTTTGGAGAAAGGAGAACCATTTGCATGAATATCAAGAGCTTTGATGGAAACCCAGTTCTAAGCAAAGAAGGGGAGGTATGATATTGCGTGAAGAGTTTGACAGAGCACTGAAAGACCTGAGTCGAAACAAGGCCCCCGGAGTAGGCAACATTCCATTAGAACTACTGACAACCTTGGGAGAGCCGGTCATGACCAAACTCTACCATCTGGTGAGCAAGATGTATGAGACAGGCGAAATACCCTCAGACTTCAAGAAGAATATAATAATCCCAATCCCAAAGAAAGCAGGTGTTGACAGATGTGAAAATTACCGAACTATCAGTTTAATAAGTCACAGCTGCAAAATACTAACGCGAATTCTTTACAGACAAATGTAAAAACTGATAGAAGCCGACCTCGGGGAACATCAGTTTGGATTCCGTAGAAGTGTTGGAAAACATGAGGCAATACTGATCCTACGACTTATCTTTGAAAGTAGTTTAAGGAAAGGCAAACCTACCTTTCTAGCATTTGAAGACTTAGAGAAAGCTTTTGAAAATGTTGATTGGGATACTCTCTTTCAAATTCTGAAGGTGGCAGTGGTAAAATACAGAGAGCGAAAGGCTATTTACAATTTGTACAGAAAGCAGATGGCAGTTATAAGAGTCAAAGGGTATGAAAGGGAAGCAGTGGTTGGGAAGGGAGTGAGACAGGGTTGTAGCCTCTCCCCAATGTTATTCAATCTGTATATTGAGCAAGCAATAAAGGAAACAAAAGAAAACTTCGGAGTAGGTATTAAAATCCATGGAGAAGAAATAAAAAC
The DNA here is from genome assembly GCF_021461395.2 of Schistocerca americana. Classification (NCBI taxonomy): domain Eukaryota; kingdom Metazoa; phylum Arthropoda; class Insecta; order Orthoptera; family Acrididae; genus Schistocerca; species Schistocerca americana. The sequence continues at coordinate 413,788,007 of NC_060121.1, read as the reverse complement.
TTTGAGGTTCGCCGATGACATTGTAATTCTGTCAGAGACAGCAAAGGACTTGGAAGAGCAGTTGAACAGAATGGACAGTGTCTTGAAAGGAGGGTATAAGATGAACATCAACAAAAGCAAAACGAGGATAATGGAATGTAGTCGAATTAAATCAGGTGATGCTGAGGGAATTAGATTAGGAAATGAGACACTTAAAGTAGTAAAGGAGTTTTGCTATTTGGGGAGCAAAATAACTGATGATGGTCGAAGTAGAGAGGATATAAAAAGAAAGACTGGCAATGGCAATGAAATCGTTTCTTAAGAAGAGAAATTTGTTAACATCGAGTATTGATTTAAGTTTCAGAAAGACACGTTTCTGAAAGTATTTGTATGGAGTGAAACGTGGACGATAAATAGCTTAGAAAAGAAGAGAATAGAAGCTTTCGAAATGTGGTGCTACAGAAGAATGCTGAAGATTAGATGGGTTGATCACATAACTAATGAGGAGGTATTGAATAGAATTGGGGAGAAGAGGAGCTTGTGGCACAATGTGACTAGAAGAAGGGATCGGTTGGTAGGACATGTTCTGAGACATCGAGGGATCACCAATTTAGTATTGGAGGGCAGCGTGGAGGGTAAAAATTGCAGTGGGAGACCAAGAGATGAATACACTAAGCAGATTCAGAAGGACGTAGGTTGCAGTAGGTACTGGGAGATGAAGAAGCTTGCACAGGATGGAGTAGCATGGAGAGCTGCATCAAACCAGTCTCAGGACTGAAGACCACAACAAAAACAAACAGTGAGAGACTGCCAAGAATATTGTTAATATTGCCCCTTCAACGATTTTTTTACCTGCTTAATAGTATTGCACAACTTCTCAACGTAACCCACACATGTTCAACATCACTGCACACCCGTAGTGATTAAGCAATAGTATTGAGCACCTAGGGTCAGCTCAATAATATTGTTGAACCATTGTTTCCTTCCCCTACCTCACTAATTACAATGGTAACAGCTTATACAGAAAATGGCCTACACACAAATTTTTTACCGTAAATTCTCCATATTTTACTCCACAGAGCTGACTGCTCAGTTGTTTTACAATTATTTTCCTGTCACATTTATTAAGCAGAGATATCTTTCTACAGTTCTTGAGTTTTTGTTCTAAGCCAGCTTTCAGTAACGCTGTAATAGCTTTGTGCTTACATTTTTATCTCTTGTGTTCACTAAATCAAAAAGTTCAAGCATGTTGATAACTAGTAGATCCAGTAAGATTCTCACATAGGTATGGTTTCAAGCAAACTGCTCTAAATAACTTTTGGAAAATACATGTCGCACAATGTTGGAAGATTCTTTGTCCCTGCTTAAAATTCTACATGTATGCATTTACAAGTCTGTAGATGGCAAATAAAAATCTCCCTTTGTCAATACTTCATGAACAAGAAATCCACACACAACATTTTCCAGACTTTCTCAGAAGCATCCCTCCATTCACGTACTTGCTATATATGGAAGACACTAACATCCAGTTAACTATTTTACACCTGCCTTTGACACTTCTCCTCACTCATGATTACAATTTCAGAAAAAATGGATGATTTATTCGCGAAAAGGTACTTGACAAATTGGGCAAGTCAACAACGTGATGTTCCAGTTCCAGCCCTTAAGAAAGTAATTATTTGGTTTGGCATTGACTGACAGAGTTGTTGGAGGTCTTCCGGAAGGTTATCGTGCCAAATCATGTCTAATTTGCACGTTAGATTCTCAAATTCCCGAACTGGTTGGAGGGTTCTGTCCATAATGCTCCAAACGTTCTCAGTTGCGGAGAGATCCGGTGACCTTGCTTGTGAAGGTAGAGTTTGGTAAGCACGAAGACAAGCAATAGAAACTCTAGCTATAAGCATAAGCTTTACACAAGAGGTAGCTTGCTGAAATGTTAGCCCAGGATGGCTTGCTATGAAGGGCAACAAAACTGGGTATAGAATATCGTCGGTGTACCACTATGCTGTAAGTTTGCCATTGATGGCAGCCAAAGGGGTCCTGCTAGAAAAATAAATGGCACCCCAGACCATGGTTGTCATTGCCGTATGGCGGGCGACAGTCAGTTAGGTATCCAACTGCAGAGCGGGGCGTCTCCAGGTAGGTCTTTGCTGATCATCGGGGCTCAGTTCAAAGTGGGACTCCTAACTGAAGACAGATTTACTCCAATCAGTGAGATTCCAGACTGACATATTAAGTGGCCCTCCATAACCATGGTTGAGATGTGGTCAGTATCTTATTCTTGTCCGTCCTTACCTGCGCTTCTGCATGGTTACATTTCAGTGCATGCTCTATAGAAGCATGAAAGGCAAAAGCTTAGTTGTCTGATTGCTCTCTCTCACTCATTGTCCAGCCTCCAATTCACATTGAACCTACAGCAAAGTTCATTTGACACAAATTTACTATGATGACAGTTGATGAAGATCGCCATTCTCACACTCCAGGTGTGCTCTGTGTATGGACGAAAATATCGTTATTTTCGTGTCTTAATAAAATGGAAGCTATGAAAAGAATAATTTAGCACTATGGAGCTTTTCTGTGGTTAATTCATTTGCAAAATATTATATGCTGTAATTTTTTCATATCATAATGCCTTTTTTCATTCCATTTCTTGGGATGCTTATCAAAAATGAAACTTGTAAATAATCATAGGACAACTGTAATAGCAGAACATCATCTTTTGCAACAACAGAATTAACATTTTCACCACTTGATTTCTATTATTTCACACCTTCATTTATGTATATGTGATAGGGACACTGTTAATTGTGAGAGGCCACAATGAGGGTGGGGTGTTCTTCATCAGCAGCTAGAATTGCAAAAGTTAACAGGATTCTGCCAGTGAACAAGTTATGTGAATGTCGTGTTCTCAAATCTTTGGACAAAAGATGAGTGTGGGTGCTGGCCATATACCTATCCTTGTATGCATTACCAACAGCTGTGAGATGTTGAATGGCGGTGTGTCTGAGCCAGCAGATGTCACTTCATGATTGAGAGTGGCGCTATTCTTTTTACAAGGTCCAGCCCTGCATAGACAGATACATTGCTTGTTATTGGGAGCTCCAACTGTAAGTGGATGATGCAGTCCGCCAGAGAAATAATGTTAGGTAGAGAAATGATGTTTGGAAGAGAGACCAGTCTGGACACAGCATCTTTGCTGTGTAATACACTGAGTATAGATGGTTGTAAGATGTGTTTCACGCCAGCATCAGTGGCACCTGAATATGAAAGTTGTAGTGACTTCATCCAAGGTACTATGAGTTTCGCTGATATATTTTTGAGATTTTAAGATGTCCTGGATTCACAGTCCTAAATATCTCGATTTTCATGTAGGTGATATTTCAGAGTCATGAATTCTCATGTTGGGCTCAGCTCTTGATCAAAGTTCAGAAAGGTGATTTTTTTAATTAATTTATCAACTTATTTCTGCAAACCAATCATTCATCCTAACTGTCCTTTAGCTTATGGCTTCTTGAAGCTCAGGACAGTTTTACTATTAAAATATACTGGTATCACCTCCCAACATATCTTTCACTATTATCATAGAAGAACAGCAGTGTCCTAAGTATTGAAGCTTAGAGTACTAGTATCTCCATAAACAGAGTGTAAAGTTCCGATATACTCTTGACAATTGAATTTTATTGCTGCTTTCTGTTCCCTGATTGTAAGATATGGAAAACGAGAAGACACACCAGCAGAATCATTCCTGTACCATTTCCTCTGCATATTTACTGCAGCACCACGAATAAGTACAGTTGTGGAATTGGGGAACTCTTGCAAATTTCACTCGCTGCTTAGATTGGAAGGTAGTACTGAAAGGATCGAATGTAGCATTGGATGGCAGGCAGGGCAATGTTAATATTTAGCAAACTAGTCTGCAAGGCAGGTTTACAACACTGTGTGCAGGCGAGAAGGTACCACCTGTTGGGCACTGTACACAAGCGTGTAGTAATCAGGACAGCACAAAGCACTGACATGCTGTGAACAGCACCAAGTGACCTGTGTGTAAGGGGTAAAGCTAGCTGAGGAAACCTGATGTGGGAATTATTAAAGAGCACTGCACTTTTCCCCTCCAGAGGGGAGGGAAAAGACATATAAATAAATGAGCCTGGAGACTTAAATGGGGTCAGTCAGGTCTCCGTTCTCTCCATGTCTAGAAATGGAGGAATGACGATTGTTTAAGTTGCAGGCCAACCACAATAACATTCTGGAGATGGGCATCGGCGGCCAACCAACTGGCTGAACCTATGACCAACCTCCGTTGCACAGAGGCGCCGTAGCTGTAGCAGGGCGTGCCATACCTTGGAGCTGCACTGGTGGGAGGAACGAGAGGACTGTTAGCCTCTGCTTTCTGAATGGCATCGTCCGGCAGATTACAAGCTGCTGGTCGCAGTGTGGAGCCAGGAAGCGAACTCACGGCCTCCCAAGAGCAGAGTTGTCTGCAGACACTGACCGAGCTGCTCTGGACAGATGGCCGGAGCTGCTAAGGCTTATTGCAATGACAGCTGTGGGCTGTTTCGCTTTGGCGCTCTACACGGGGATCATGAGTTGTGCTTGAGGGAGCAGCAACCCATCTCCTGGGGTACTGGCACTGCCAACATGCACGGCAGCTGCTTAGCTATGGAGTGAGTAGGAGCTCTATGTCTACGAGACAGGGTACTGGACAATGATGCTGCAGATTCTAGCATTGGCATTGGCCCTGACCCATGCAAGCATGCTGTGCGGTGCGATCACCGGGATCAGTGGCAGGCTTGCTGTCTACCTTCAGTCCAATAAAGTCAATGACATACTTGCTGGCGTTCCTGTGCACACTTTGGTGTGAGCCATTCCTCTCTCCCAAACCATTCCTCTTGGTCATTCTGATGTATTACAACCACTGAGCTTGGGGGGTTGTAAGAGTACTGCAATTGAAGGCATTCTTGTTTGGAAAAGAAATCTCCTAAAATAACTAGCTTCTAAATGTTCTTTTAGGCTTTACAGCCGAGAGAACGTTACTGTTCAATACTTTTTCAAATGTGCCAATCTTTATTTTGAATGGTAGTTCCTTTTACCAGATAATCAACATGCTTTGAATATTTACTCGTATTTCCGTGTTTCATTCTTAACTTGTAAATTATTGATAATGTCTACTCACTCGTGAGAGATGGGGCTGTTTTATGTACATGACGCCGAATGTTACAGAACATGCTTCCATCAAAGTATTAAAAAAGTCCCAGAATCATTCAGAAACATAGAGTGAATAAAAAAATATGCGATGATAGCACTTTCCACTTCGCCACTCCACGTCTTTATACACTAGACCATAGGGAACATGCAGAAATTGTGACTTTGTTCTGTGTTATAGAGCTCCTGAAGGCGTTAAACGCCAATGAGTCATTACTTAAATTTAATTACAAAAATGTTTACCAGTACCGACACCATTTCGAGAGACTCTCAATGTGCTGGTGTTTTGAAACACCAGATATGCATAGGACATAAGTTATATTACAAAAGACACCAAATAACTAGCTTCAACTAAAATGAAGAAATGTAACATGGCATCTCCCAAGCTTTTCAGTTAAAGTATATGTTTGAAAGGAATGGAGCTGCAGTACCTCTGATAAAGTGTATATCAATAAAAGGTCCATATTATGCAGCAACCGACTAACTGACAAATTGCATGCGTATAGACACTTTGGCCAATTGACTGACCAACTTTTTTTTTTTTTGCGCGATCGGCTGAGTATGCCCCCCAACAGCCGACCTGCCCCTCCCCCACCACTTTATACAACAAATTGTACCAGGTGTAGCACTATCTACCAACTGCCTGACAAAAGTTCATATTCTATCATTGCACATAAGATTAAATGTTGTCTTGATATACATGACAGAGTGAGTGGTGGATGAAACTTTAATGACAGAATCTCTAGAGAAATGTAAAGCCTGCAAAAGTTTTTGGAGTGTGAGGAGTATAACAGCAGAAATACAAGAAATGGAGCTTTTTTTAATTTTTTAACGAATTGACAATGGTTTCATGTGCCACGTGGAGGGAGTGAAAGATATTTATTGTATGAATGAAAGCCCAACGCCCTTTTGTATTTCGTTTTCGGTTTTATTTCTGATTCTAGTCGGAAATGAATGCGAGTCATCAAAATTCAGACAGATTAGATCTTCGATTTAAAATCCGATATGTATTCAAAATAAAACCTAAAAGCCAAAATGTAGACAATGACGTACTTTTATTGGTAAAATATACTTGTTCCATTGTTAAAAGTACAAGGGTTGGAACTTTAATAGTGGAAACTATTTACTTACAGCTTCTACAAAATAAATACGTGATTCAAAGTTTTACTGACCTTCAAAGTAGTCACCAGCATTGTGTATAACTCGTTGCCAGCTATGTGGAACTCGTAGGATACTCTTAGCAGTGCCAGTTGTATTGACAGTTCGAGTGGCGCGTTCTATTGCCCGAAGAATTTGTAGCAGTTCTGAAGCGAATGCTGTGAACTGTTTCCTTCAGTTTAGAAATCGAGTTGAACTCACTCGGACTTAAGTCAGGGGAGTGCAGTGGGTGGTACAGCACTTAGCAGCCCAATCAGTCAAACAAATCAGTAACAGCTTGCACTGTACGTGCTTGTGCATTGTCCTACAAAATGATGGTCAGGTCCTGCAGAAAGTGTCATCACTTTTGTCTCTAAGCTGGTCGTAAGTTGTGTTCCAAAAATGAACAGCAAAGAGACAGAAGTGATGACACTTTCTGCAGGACCTGACCATCATTTTGCAGGACAATGCTCAAGCACGAACAGTGCAAGCTGTTACTGATTTGTTTAGTTGATGGGGGTGCTAAGTGCTATACCACCTACTGCACTTCCTGACTTAAGACCTCGTGAGTTCAACTCGATTTCTAAACTGAAGGAAACCGTTCACGGCATTCGCTTCAGAACTGCTACAAATTCGTCAGGCAATAGACCGTGCCGCTGGAGCTGTCAACACGACTGGCACTGCTAAGAGAATCCCACAACTTCCACGTCGCTGCCAACGGGCTATACACAATGCTGGTGACTACTTTGAAGGTCAGTAAAACACGTGTCTATTTTGTACAAGCTGTAAATAAATAATTACCACTATTAAAGTTCCAACCCTCAGCCTGTATCCAAGCCTTTTGCTATGAAGAGCAAAGTGTAGCACTTTCTTTTTACAAATCTAACAGTTGCCAAATGCTTCATTTCCTATGTGTCTGTTATTGCATTTATTGGATGATGTACGCCACCACCATTGTTAGTCTCTTCTAATCTGGAATGATTTTCTTAAATGTAAAGGGTCATCTTTTGTGCTACACACATAAATAAATTAATGAAGTTTACTTGAAAACATTTTGTTACATTTATTTTTATTTACCATGATGCCCCCTTCAGGCAACTATAAATCACAATTATGGTGTCAGGAATCATTTTAGATAATAACTGTAGGAATACAACTCCACTGAATTTTAGATCCTTGTAACTTCGGCCAACAGCTAGAAGCCCTAATGTAGCTAACAGCTGCTCCTCGCAACTTACAGCCTCTCTCATGAGTGTATTCTTTTAATTAAGAATGGTTGATGATGCTAACCTCAGTAAACTTGCAGTAACCAAGTCGCAAAAAGCGATAGGAACAGGGCGGTGCTGTCATTGCTGAATTAAGTTGGTCAGTACATGTGCAGGTTGAACACGATACTGGTCATTTGACTAGTGGGTTGGTGAAGGTATATGGCACTTAAGGGCAGATGAGGACAACAGAACACGGCATTAACTGAAGCCAGGAGTCGGCGATTACAGCAGTCAAGACTGGCAAAATTCCGTGTTGGAGTGGCAATCCACAAAGATATCCCATATGCTGACCCTAAATGCTCCTGCTCTGTGGTCAGTGAGGAAAGTCAATGCTTTGTCTTACTTTGGGCGTAGTCTACATCGTTGTCGTCATGACATGACTACCAGTAACCTGACAGCAAACAACAGTGAGGGAGAGATCATTGAGGAAATTATCTCAGAAGTGACACAACAAGTCTGCTATTTCAGTCTTTGGAGTTTCAGTTTATTTAATAATTAACTCTTGTGCCTTGTGTGACTCACTGTAGGCAATGAACTATATCAACTAGATCACCCATTCTGGGAGACACCAGAGACTAACAGAGACCAAAAGCTGCACCCATCCTCAAGACAGACAGGACCCTCAGATTTCAAACACCTACTGATCAATGATGCTCCTGCCAGCACTAAGGTAAATCTGTACCTGCCCCATCAGCTCCAGCACACTAAAGAAACACAGTTGCTCACTGTAAAGCAGTTCATCTTCGATGAGAGGCACAAAACAATATGCACACAGGTGCAGCTCGTAGAGAAAGTGCTGGATGTGAGATGGTGGAGGGAATACTTTGTACTGGTACTTATCGGTGTGACAAGAACATTTGATTCCATGTGATATGAAGATGTCCTCTGTAAGTTCTTAGTCATAGGGGTAATCTTAGCACAAGTGAGCGCCCTTAAATGATAGCTGGAATGATGCACAGTCTTTGTCATAGCAGAAGGACGTCTGTGGAACACCCATCCCTACTGACATACCTCAAGGGTCAGTCTCCAGCCTTCTGTCTTACACACAGTACAGGGACAACTTGAGACCAGCTAGCATTGTACATAGATGACACATTCCACTCTCATGAGAAACGTCCAATTCAGAGCAATCTGCAGTCATCGTACAAAGATTTGAAACAGTCAGCAATCGGATCGCATATTTTCTTGAGTGGAGTAGATGGAGCCTTTGTGATTACCAGATTACCAATGTCCATTTAGATAACCTATTCAAGGAAGAAGAAAGGTGACTAACATTGTGCTACCCTTTTTCCTGGACACATAGACAACACTACCAAAATGTCTCGGAGTTACACCATATCCGATTATGGTGTCCTTACTTTTAGGCTATGAAGCAATAATGGGAGATGGGGAGGAAAAATATTGAAATGGATATATCATCTCACTCTGTAACTTCCATTAATCCCTCTAGGATCAGCTAGCTGCCTCTTGGCTGCAAAAGGTACAGCAACAGATGGAATGAATCTTCTGTGGGACTAACACATGAAAGTGGTAGAGAACCATGTGCACACCTCAAACCATTCTGTGACCACGTTTGCTACAGATCTGAGGAGCTACCAACAAGCAGAGGAAATTTTGCTTTTAAAATGTTGCAATAATTTCTAGGACAATGAAACAGAAGGACGAATGGTTACTCTGTGACTAGACTGGGGACACAGCTTGACGGGCTTTAAGTACAACTCTAAACATGAAATAAAGAAACACAGTCATTTGCTACTCTGAGCAAGCAAATGTGTAAGATACCTTGTGACCCTGGCCCTGACAGTCCACTAATCAACCTTCCTGCAACTTATTGTAAATTAATTGAATCTTTGTAATCTCTGTCTCTATAATTTGCATCTACTGAGTCGTCATATGATTCATCATTGTGTCAGAAATTCACTGTCCATTATAAGTTTGTCATTTCTTACATTTGAAGATAAGTTATCGTCCCATATACACCATAGATGCTACTCATTATGCTTTTATACTAACCACACAATCGTGTCATATGTCACTGATGAGTACTGCATGCTACAAACATTCATTATTGATACCTTAGTCCTATGTATCTTCTTCCTGTTGACAAATCTAATTGAGCCCACTGAATTTCATCACAGCCCAGTGGAATAGCAAGCAAAGCAGACATCATATGCATAACATCACCATTCTACACCTGTCAGTGTTCAAGCTCATACAAAATTTCCCATCCTTCAATGGCCCAAAATATACGGCTTTAGTCTGCCAATAATCATGTTCAGATGACCACATGGATTGTAGAATATGGGTATCGTTCAGATCACACAACGACAGTTCTACGAAACAATGAAAGCTCTCTGTTACATCCTCTATCGTTTATACTACTGTTGTTTTTCAGATTATTAACGACAAATCGTACCTCATTCATGCCAGTCACTACTTTGGGGGGGGGGGGGGGGGTCTCTATCTTGTTTATGTAACGCCTAGTACCACGTTAGTAATCGAAATGTGGGCGAAATATGTGTGCAGGTCGACCCTGACTGGCAGTAAATCATGACATCTAAATTTCTGGATGGAGTCTTTCATCGCCAACCGTTGCAATATGTGAATCGTTTTTGCAAGGTCTACCATACCACAGCATCATGAACCTGCCCAATCACTGGGAATATCCTTCTCATCACAAAGGGTGATCTTCAGCCACTTTCTGCTGTCAAGCGTAAAACTTTACAACTACACCAGCTAACACTAAAATATTTCTCAATAAAAACTGCCACTCATGTACGGCCATCCCACTCTCAAATAAATGAAGTACTATCCATCACCTAATAAATACTTCTCCCAAATCAAAGTCAAGTGTTTCATCTACTACATCATCACACTCATTGTTGTCAGAAGTAATTTGCTTTCAAGCTGTATTTCTTGATCTGTTCTTTTTAGACTTCTAAAATATTTACCACGCAATTCTGTTAAAGTATGTTTCAGAGGGAGAGCTGATTAATGTAGCTGACAAACTGTAGCGATATATTCAGTTTACTCCTACACTACTTCATTTCATTTGGAATTTTGCTCTCTTGCAGTCTTCTTAGATTTGTGTACCCATTAATGTCATCTACTAGTAGATTTATTTCCTTTGATGTTCACTGAAGCGCTAAAGAAACTGGTATAGGCATGTGTGTTAAAATAGAAAGATACGTAAACAGGTAGATTATGGCGCTACGATCGGCAACGCCTACATAAGACAACAAGTGTCGGGTGCATTTGTTATATCGGTTACTGCTGCTACAATGGCAGATTATCAAGATTTAACTGAGATTGAATGTGGGGTTGTAGTAGGCGCATGAGTAATGGGACACAGCATGACCAAAGTAGAGATGAAGTGGAGATTTCACTAGTGCTATGAATATCAGGAGTCTGGTAAAACTTCAAATCTCTGACATATCTGCGGCCGTAAAGAGATCCTGCAACAACAAGACCAACAACGACTGAAGAGAGTCGTTTAACATGACAGAAGTGCAATCCTTCGCAAACTGCTGCAAATTTCAGTGCTAGGCCATCAACAAGTGTCAGCGTGCAAACCATTCAACAAAACATCATCTATGTTGGCTTCGGAGCCGAAGGCCCTCTAGTGTACCCTTGATGAATGTAGGACATAAAGCTTTTCACCTGGCCTGGGCCCGTCAACACTGACATTGGACTCTTGTTGGCTGGAGACATGTTGTCTTGTTGGATGAGTCTCGTTTCGAATTGTATTGAGCAAATGGACGTGTTGGTGTATGGAGACAACCTCATGAATCAATGGACCCTGCATGTCAGCAAGGTGGAGACTCTGCAATGGTGTGGGGCGTGTACATTTGGAGTGATAAGGGACCCCTGATTCGTCTAGATACGACGCTGACAGGTGACACGTATGTAAGCATTCTGTCTGATGACTATTACCATTGATGTCCATTGTGCATCCCAACGGACTTGGGCAATTCTGGCAGGGCAATGCGACACCTCTCACGTCCAGAATTGCTACAGAGTGGCTCTGGAAACACTCTTCTGAGTTTAAACACTGACGCTGGCCACCAAACTCCCCAGACATGAACATTATTGAGTATATCTGGGATGTCTTGCAGCATACTGTTCAGGAGAGATCGACACCCCCTCGCACACTTGCAGATTTACGGACATCCTGCAGGATTTATGGTGTCATTTCCCTCCAGCACTACTTCAGACATTAGTCGAGTACATGCCACGCCATGTTCAAACACTTCTGCGTGCTCTCGGTGGTCCTACACTGTATTAGGCAGGTGTACCAGTTTCTTTGGCTTTCCAGTGCATGTGTATTCCCATTCTTTGTTGCTGTCATACTTACATCTAACATGCAATAGGAGTTGCAACATTTGAGTGCGTAACTCTTTTAATTTGAAACGACTCTTTTAATCGAAAGGAAAGAATGTTACACTCAATTGACATGAGGTCTTTAGTGATGGGCTACAGGGTTGGGGTAGAAATTTGCCTTAAGTGGCTTATGGAAACTATGTTGCAGTGAAATCTGAATGAGGATCAGAATTGAATCCCAGTCCTGCTGCAAGTCATTCTACTGTCATCCACAGTACCATCCACTGAGTCTTTTGATATAGATCGATTACAATGGAAATTTGATAGACACAAAAACAGTATAACAAAATTCTTAGTTTTTATGCATACTTTTACAGATTAATACTCATACAGATAAAAAAAATCTGATTGGTTACAAGTACAACAAAATATTTCTTGTTTGTTGCTCAGTTATAGAAGTAATATTTATGAAAGGAAAACGAAAAGAAAATAGCGCTAAATTGTGAACTTAATACAACTGGAAGGAAAACTGTATATTGAATTACTAATCAGATTTACTGAATAGTTAACTATTAACATGTAAAACAGACTAATTGACAATAAACTGACTACATTTCTCCAGTTCTCAGTACACATTAGCAAACGGAAAGAACACACAAGAAAATGAAAGTCCAAAACACACTTTGCATCCTGCATGCCCAACGTTAAGATACAACATGTCAGTATGTCAACAGGAAACAGATATACAGTATATGGACCCAGAAAAGGAAATGGTATCATCCATTTTAATTAAGTGATATCTGAGTAAATCAGCATGTCTGTGGTTTACCCCAGCAATAAAAACGAATCTACACTTAAATAAATAAATAGCAAGTAACACTTTCTGCCAAATTAAGTATTATACAACAGATTACGTATAGTGCTCTATAAGTAATAGAAACAGTTCAAAACATGAAATACCTTCGAATAAATTTGCTCAAACTACATTACATATATAAACATAAATTTTGTGATATTGTGGTTGTTTTAACTAGCAACCTTCAGACAGGTATTTATTTATAAAAGTGAACTTCTAACATCAAAGTCTATATGTAACGTACATCTAGGTGTAAAATGCACAAGAAAGACATAGTTAAACTTTTTCCTGGAAGATGTTATGCATAGATACATTCTCACTTCAAAGTATTATCAGTGACAAAGTGAAAAATTATGTATTTCAAATTGACAAAGAAAAAATATGAAAGGAAATGAACTGGTATTCCGAAAAATATAAAGAGAACGTAGAGTTAAAGATATTCTTAATCTGGATATGCGAATTAGAAGCTAGCATTCCCAGAATTTTGTTACTTGAGTGAAACAGGATATAGAAGCTTCAAACACAACTCTTGTGAGCTATTTGTACTTCCTTTAATTTAATCGACCTGTAAAATACATGAACTGATGAGTCATACTATAATTTACCAAATATTAAGCTCTCCCAGAAAAGGTAACTCAGTTATGTTATATCTGAGATACATACACTTTATAGAATCAAATCAATAATTTCTGGTTATTATCTTTTTATTATTCATAAGATGAAACGACTCCCCCCATGAACCATGGACCTTGGTGGGGAGACTTGCGTGTCTCAGCAATACAGACAGCCATACCGTAGGTGCAACCACAATGGAGGGGTATCTGTTGAAAGGCCAGACAAACGTGTGGTTCTTGAAGAGGGGCAGCAGCCCTTTCAGTAGTGCAGGGGCACCAGTCTGGTTGATTGACTGATCTGGCCTTGTAACACTAACCAAAACGACCTTGCTGTCCTGGTACAGCAAACGACTGAAAGCAAGGGGAAACTATGGGCATAATTTTTCCTGAGGACATGCAGCTTTACTGTATGGGTAAATGATGATGGTGTCCTCCTGGGTAAAACAGTCCCCCATTCGGATCTCCAGGCGGAGACTATTCAGGAGGATGTTGTTATCAGGAGAAAGAAAACTGTCATTCTACTGGTTGGAGCGTGGAAACTCAGATCCCTAAATCGAGCAGGTAGGTTGGAAAATTTAAAAAGGGAAATGGATAGGTTAAAGTTAGATATAGAGAGAATTAGAGAAGTTTGGTGACAGGAGGAACAAGACTTTTGGTCAAGTGAATACAGGGTAATAAATACAAAATCAAATAGGGGTAATGCAGGAATAGGTTTAATAACGAATAAAAAATAGGAATGTGGGTAAGCTACTACAAACATCATAGTGAACGCACTATTGTGGCCAAGACAGATACGAAGCCCACATCAACCACAGCAGAAACTACAAAAAGGTGGTAAATTGAGGAGATGGGATCTGGATAAACTGAAAGAACCAGAGGTTAGAGAGAGCTTCAGGGAGAACATAAGGGTACAATTGACAAGAATGGGGGAAAGAAATGGGGGAAAGAAATACAGTAGAAGACGAATGGGTAGCTTTGAGAGACGAAATAGTGTAGGTAGCAGAGGATCAAGTAGGTAAAAAGACGAGGGCTAATAGAAATCCTTGGGTAACAGAAGAGATATTGAATTTAATTGATGAAAGCAGAAAATACAAAAATGCAGTAAATGAAGTAGGCTAAAAAGAATACAAACGTCTCAAAAATGAGATCGACCGGTAGTGAAAAATGGCTAAGCAGGGATGGCTAGAGGACAAATGTAAGGATGTTGAGGCACATATCACTAGGGGTAAGATAGATACTGCCTACAGGAAAATTAAAGAGATATTTGGAGAAAAGAGAACCACTTGCATGAATATCAATAGCTCAGATGGGAATCCAGTAATAAGCAAAGAAGGGAAAGCAGAAAGGTGGAAGGAGTATATAGAGGGTCTATACAAGGGCGATGGTCTTCAGGAGAATATAGAAATGGAAGAGAATGTAGATGAAGATGAAATAGGAGATATGATACTGCGTGGAGAGTTTGACAGAGCACTGAAAGATCTAAGTCGAAACAAGGCCCCGGGAGTAGACAACATCCATTAGAACTACTGACAGCCTTGGGAGAGTCAGACTTCAAGAAGAATATAATAATTAGAATCCCAGAGAAAGCAGGTGTTGACAGATGTGAAAAATACCGAACTATCAGTTTAATAAGTCACAGCTGCAAAATACTAACACGAATTCTTTACAGATGAATGGAAAAACTAGTAGAAGCCAACCTCGGGGAAGATCAGTTTGGATTCCGTAGAAACACTGGAACACGTGAGGCAATACTGACCTTACGACTTATCTTTGAAGAACGATTAAGGAAAGGCAAACCTACGTTTCTAGCATTTGTAGACTTAGAGAAAGCTTTTGACAATGTTGACTGGAATACTCTCTTTCAAATTCTAAAGGTGGCAGGGGTAAAATACAGGGAGCGAAAGGCTATTTACAATTTGTACAGAAACCAGATGGCAGTTATAAGAGTCGAGGGACATGAAAGGGAAGCAGTGGTTGGGAAGGGAGTAAGACAGGGTTTCAGCCTCTCCCCGATGTTATTCAATCTGTATATTGAGTGAGCAGTAAAGGAAAAAAAAGAAAAATTCGGAGTAGGTATTAAAATCCATGGAGAAGAAATAAAAACTTTAAGGTTCGCCGATGACATTCTAATTCTCTAAGAGGCAGCAAAGGACTTGGAAGAGCAGTTGAACGGAATGGGCAGTGTCTTGAAAGGAGGATATAAGATGAACACCAAGAAAAACAAAACGAGGATAATGGAATGTAGTCGAATTAAGTCGGGTGATGCTGAGGGAATTAGATTAGGAAATGAGAGCCTTTAAGTAGTAAATGAGTTTTGCTATTTGGGGAGAAAAATAACTGATGATGGTCGAAGTAGAGAGGATATAAAATGTAGACTGTCATTGACAAGGAAAGCGTTTCTGAAGAAGAGAAATTTGTTAACATCGAGTACAGAATTACGTGTCAGGAAGTCGTTTATGGGAGCATTTGTACGGAGTGTAGCCATGTGTGGAAGTGAAACTTGGACGATAAATAGTTTGGACAAGAAGAGAATAGAAGCTTTCGAAATGTGGTGCTACAGAAGAATGCTGAAAATTAGATGGGTAGATCACATAACTAATGAGGAGGTATTGAATAGAATTGGGGATAAGAGGAGTTTTTGGCACAACTTGACTAGAAGAAGGGATTGGTTGGTAGGACATGTTCTGAGGCATCGAGGGATCACAAATTTAGCATTGGAGGGCAGCGTGGAGGTAAAAATCGCAGAGGGAGACCAAGAGATGAATATAGTAAGCAGATTTAGAAGGATGTAGGTTGCAGTAGGTACTGGGAGATGAAGAAGCTTGCACAGGATAGAGTAGCATGGAGAGCTGCATCAAACCAGTCTCTAGACTGAAGACCACAACGATAACAAGATGAAACAGACACAGAACGTTAATAGTGACTGTATATATTCACAACCTTATCTTTAGACAACATTCTTATAAAAAAATATAGATAATATTGAAAAACCGGTAATTAATTTATTATGCACTTATTCCTATAAAAACATATTTCAGATGAAAAGAATATTATGAAACAGCTTAGTTTATTGGAACAGGTGGGCTGCTTGCAATAAGTAGCCTGTCATTTTATGTACACTCTCGGTACTGAAAAAGTTACAATGGATAGATTTAGTTGAATGGGAGTTACTTATATGCCATTTTTATAAAAATGGTATGAAGACACTATTGCAAGAATGGTTACCAACACAAAAATCTACACATATTGGTATTATATTCTGTTTTTACTACTGGCTGGGTAATGAATTAGATATCTTCAGCTGGAAACGTTTTGTGACCTTAATGTGAAATCGTAAATGGAAGTTAATGAAACACTTTTATAACTGGCTGCAGAATAGATACGATCAAAAATATCTGAAATAAACTTTCTAGGAAATTTAATAGTGAATGTTCTTAGTTCTAGTTTCTTCTCAGTGGAAAACTTTATCTCTTTTTTCTGCTTCAATGGTTGTCTTGAACATAGTCATCATAGAAGTTGGTAATTACCATCCCACCTAATGAAAGAACTCATATTTCAAAGCTGTGAAATGAACTGTTTCTCAAATGAATAGACAGGCACAGTATTTTTCTTGAGTTTATTTATATTAACCCAAAATCCAATACTATTAACATCATTGTTACAATAGGAGGAGTTGAAAAATGTTCCTGTCCTCACTTCATCAAGACATGCAGTAGACTCCTCTCTATCTGCCAATTTAATACAAAAAAGTGATGGTCATAACTAGACCACGGATTTTTAGGTCGCAAAAAAGTGTTTTAGACACCTAAAATAGGCTCCTAGTTCATTTAGGCTATATAAAACCTGAAATAGGCTCTAATAAAAATGATGCAGAGAAAATAAAAATAAATTAAAATACACAATGTTGACAGTATGAACATCTTATTAGTCATTAAAACAAGGAGAATGAATATTTACACAGTTACACAGCACAGCAATCTACAACATTAATGTTGAACATAACTCCAAATATTTTTGACTTCCTGCAAGATAAAGATCTCCGTAAAAAAGATGTGGCAATGGTTTAATTAATACATTCGTAGTTTCACATATTCTGACCATAGTTGGCTTCAAAATATGTAACCAAAGTCTTTTCTAGGCTTTCTGGTGACAAGCTGAGGAGCTTGTCAGTCAGAATCAATTAACACGCTGAAAAAGAACATTCTACATCAACAGATGTGACAGGGGCGTACTTCATTTTCGCCACATGTTGGAAGGATTGCTGCAGTCAGGAGTGCTGGATTTTCCACTAAGTATGTCGGCAACTGCACACAGCTCCTTCAGGCCAGTGTTCTTCTGCAAAACCGTTCGCATTTTTGCCCGTACTTTTTCCCCTACTTCACCTGGCGCTTCATTAATTTTCATTTTGACTTCTTCAAGTAAACAAATATTGTCGTAGATAGGTCTCCCTGAGCCTTCTAATTGTGAAATTATTCTTCCCATAAATGTGTAGTGGGCTCTAATGTAAGATAAGTCCTGTTTCAAAGGAGAATCTTTGCGTAACTCCATTGCTGCAGTTACGGATCAGCATCCTCCGGTATATTTTCAACCACCTTCTGGACAGCTGAGAGATGTATACTACAGTATTCTGCTGCTATCAGCCAAGTGCCCCAGCGGGTGGCAACAGGCTCTGGTGGCAATGGGACAACTGGAAGCTGTTCTTTGAATGCCTGTATTCTTGATGGTGCCTTAA
Organism: Schistocerca americana; assembly: GCF_021461395.2. NCBI lineage: Eukaryota > Metazoa > Arthropoda > Insecta > Orthoptera > Acrididae > Schistocerca > Schistocerca americana. The sequence continues at coordinate 413,769,899 of NC_060121.1, read as the reverse complement.
CAAAAATTTTCTTCACCATAGATATTACTTTATTTACTTTAGGAAATTATAGCCTTACTTGCTCTGCTATGCGGTTGATCCCATGCACTACACAAGCAATGTGCAGCATCAATGGGTAGAATACTTTTAATAGTTGAAACGCTGCGGTTCTAGGCGCTACAGTCTGGAACCGCGCGACCGCTACGGTCGCAGGTTCGAAACCTGCCTCGGGCATAGATGCGTGTGATCTCCTTAGGTTAGTTACGTTTAAGTAGTTCTAAGTTCTAGGGGACTGATAATCACAGTGGTTAAGTCCCATAGTGCTCAGAGCCATGCATCATTTTTTTATCATATACGCAGCAGCATCAGTGACGGCCAGAAGCACCTAATTCTCGTCCACTCCGTTTGGGTATAGCACCTTAAGCCCATTGTTCACAAACTGTGCTATTGTTTGTTGGTTAGTTTTTGCAAGCTGTTTTGAGTAAATCAAATGAGCCCTGGATGGAGCACCTGGATCTAGCTTGCGAATAATCAGGTTTGCAGTGTAACGGCCAAGGCTGTCAGTAGTTTCATCCACAGAAATCCATATACAAGATTCTCCAACATCTTCTCGGATTCTGATGGCTGTACTTCTCAAGAAAACCTCTGAAAATAGGGTTTTCTAGTTTCCGAAAGGGAATGTTTGCTGCCACAAGTGCATGACACAAATCACTGCAGAACTTTTTTTTTTTTTTTTTTTTTGTAGGATTCACCAGATTTATTGGTTAAAGGAGTTTGCTTCAATTTTGACTTTCGTACAACATTAGCTTTATGTGCGATTCCATCTGCATGCTGAGTTAAGTTACATTTCTTGACACTCGAAACCTAATACGAGAGAAAAGGGAAATGCAGTTTAGAATCGCATATAAAGAGTATTTCATATTACTAAAGGATAGCGATAAAAAAGAATCCTAAGTGACAGGAAATTAAGAAGTCTAAGAAAAACATCAACTAACCTTCTTGTTGCATGCTTGGCAGAAAATAATTTTCCCATCTGTTGTATAATGCGGAAAATCTTGCAGCCACTGCCTTATATTAGTAGACTTTGAACCAGCTGTTTTCGGCATGGCGTAGTATTCTCACACAGAAACTAGAACTTATTTTGCACTTAGGACGTCAGTAACACTTAACACGTCGGTCGCTACACAATGTACTGATTGGTTTTCGCTGGAAAAAAGTAAACGATGACCTGCTTTTTTTCCCATTTACTGCGGTGCATGGGAGCGGTAGGGGAAGTACCGTACTCGTTGCTGGACATATGGCACCTGACAGATGGCCGCCCCTTCTGAACAAGCGAATGGAATCTACCGGTGCTTCAGATGAAAACCTCTCACTACTGGCAAATTATTATTCGAGCCGGAAAATTCACGTGTAATACCTTTCGTGAAACAGAGTAGTTTGATAGGACTGCCTGCAGACAGCAGCGAGAAAATGCGCGAAGGGCAGCAATTTAGCTATAGAGGGTGTCTACGATTAACATTGTGATTTTTTAATCCGTGCTCAGCTTAAGGCCTGTGAAACCGTTTCTCTGCAAAAATACACGGCTGGCCAGAATCGTACGAACGAAATATTTTCAAATATAACATTTAGTACTCCCACGTCCGATTCTAATGTGTAACTCAAATCTTTGACAGGTTCCCATTCGTTCACCGAAGTTAAGCACTGTCGCGCTCAGCACGTACTTGGATGGATGACCATTCAACCGTGCCGAGTGCTGTTGGTAGTAAGGCAAGCAAAGGAATTGTAAACAGTCTCTAACGACCTTCGCCTTCGACGAGACGTAAAGCTCTAAGTTTACTTCCTGTTTCTAATCTTTGAAAACACAAGAACTCTATGTCAGATTAACGAAATAGGTACTTTTTAGGATTTTGATGCCGAAATAGGCAAAATTAGGCGTCAACGTCGAAATACGCAATTTTAGGTCCTATAGAAATAACAGTATTCAGTTTAGTTAGTCATGAGACGCGTAAGTACCAACTTATATGCAAATTGGAGCTTAGGAAAAAAAAGAGGTTTTAACCTAAAGATCCGTGATCTATTTATTACATATGAATAATAAAACACCTATAAAGAGTATCTGGTATTAACAGGGATAGCGATATAAAAAAATAAAAAAGACCGAAGTGTTAGGCAAATACGAAGCATGAGCGCATATGAACTAGCCACCTTGCTGCACGCTGGGCAGAAAATATTTTTTTCCATCTGTCGTACAGTGTGGAAAAACTTGGAGCCAGTGTCTTGTATGATGAAATGGGCACTTTTTAGGATATTAAAGCTGAAATAGGCAAAATTAGGCACTAACGTCGAAATAGGTTTTTTAGGTCCTATAGAATTAACGCTATTAAGCGTAAATAGTCATGAAACGCATAAGTACAAATTTTTGTGCAAATAGGAACTCAGGAACAAAATAGGTTTTTACCTAAAATCGGCGGTCTAGTCATAACTCTCTCGCCTAACAGCTTCTCTGCAACAGCGCATTTCTAGCAACTGTCATTACAGTATCATTCGTGTACAGATCATTAATAAATAACATGCACATAGTCATACATATACAAGTCATTAACAAATAACTTATTGACAGACTGATGGAGCATGTCGGAAAGTTCAATATGCACAGAGAAACTTACAATCCCGAATAATCTTCACTGAGTAAAAGCTATAATTAAATATGAGATCAATACCCACTCTTGTTAAAATCTACATTATTGTAGATACCTATTACCCAAAAGATTTAGCTTTAAAAATAATGTTAAACAATGAGTATAATACAGATAAAGACAACAGCAAGAGAAGTACATTTCATCAATACAAAGCAGTGTGCAGCTTTCTAGTAAATTGAAGGTTATTGATAGCTTCATTTTTATTGTCTTTTTGACTGGCAGTCCTCTTCTCAGACAAGAGAAATAAATAAAGAGAACTTACTCCAAGATTTTTATTAGTTTTTTTAATTTATGAGCGAAGTCCAGCTTTCATTTATGGAACTATTCGGATGATTCTGGCCATGTATAGCTGAAGCTGAAAGATTGCTCTTCTTAAGATATAAATATGATTGAGTTGTTAAACCACAGCCATAAATTCCAACTGTCCAGCTACAGAGAAAACTGAAGTCTCCTGTTTTGTAATTATTTGGGGTCTCTTTAGTTTTAATTATTTTACTGTTTGTCGATATACGTAATCTCTTTTGGAGTATTGGTTGTTTCCAATGTACTGTAGTGTGCCTTAATCACATATTTTATGTTGTTTGCGAGTGATTGCTCTTATGTGAGCAGTAATTTTAGTATAGTACCTATTGCCTTTATGTTGTTTAAAAGCTTTTTACAGAAGGACTTTTCACTTTCCAGTGGGGTGAGCACTGATCTGAAACTTCCTGGAAGATTAAAACTACAGGACTATGACCTGGAAACTTTGCATTTCATGTGTAGGTGCTCTACTGACTGAACTATCCCAGTAGGACTTACGACCCACCCTTGCAGTTTTGGTTCTGCCAGTATCTCATCTCCTGCCTTTCAAACTTAATAGGAGTTTTCCTGCACATCTGGCAGGGCTAGTAATCGTGGAAGAATGGAGTTTTGTTTAGGGATTTCTAAGGAATAATTAATATAGTTTGCTTGGAAAAAGGCAGAACCATAACTGGACAATGTTATCTTTCATTCTTGAATCGTCTGAAACTTGTATTGACTGGAAAAAAACAAGTTTGGCACTCAAAAAGATGCTCTTTCACCAGGATAATGCACTATCCCCACAACACTGATAGCAGGGCAAAAATTTATGGACTGGGTTTTGAACTGGTTGCTCATCACCCATGTTCAACAGAGTTAACCTCAAGTGATTTCTTCCTGTTCCCTAACTAGAAACTTTGGCTTGCTGGAAAGAAATTTTCATTAAATCAGAGAGTGAGAGCTGCAGTCAACTAGTATTTTGCAGACAGAACCTACTTTTCTGATGGGACGAAAAAGGTGGACGATCACTAGACCAAGTACATATCCCTCAAAGGAAACTATGTCGAGAACTAACAAATATTTTTTCTTGCTTTTTTATCAGACTTATCAAACTACCAACATATTATTCTTGCTGCTCACTTTCGCACAATCAGTACTTTCTTTCTAAGTCATAGGTTACCCCAGAAAATTTTTATGTAAGATATTATTGAGTAGAAATACGTAAAATGTGTCAGGAGGTTCATGTATTTGTTTGGAAGATTAGCAATTCTACGAAGAGTAAATGTAGCTGAACTTAATTGTTTTAGAAGCTCAGTAATATGCTTTTTCCAGTTGCAGTGGTCATCAGTATGTACACCCAAGACATTGCAGCATTCTACCCTATTTACTGACGCTTGCTTAAGTATTAATCAATTTTAGTATGACTTTGTTTACAGAACTAAATGTAGTGCGATTTTTAAAAATTTTGGGAGAGTCCATTTTTAGAGAGCCACTTGTTGATTCTTTGGAAAATTAATTTTTTTCATTTTGAGAGACTGAAGGGTGACCTGTTTAATTGTTCAAAACCATTCAACAACCAAGATCCCAATCTTTTATATTGTGGTATTTTTATCCACTTGACATCTTGTGCATCAAGTCAGGATAAAATGAACATGTTTTACAAAGGAAGATTTTTAAGGTATGTAAATATAATACCAATCTAAGATTTTTGTATAAAATGTTACATATTAACTTATGAGACAAATTCCATGTATATGCACTTTCTTACAGACCTGAAGATAACAGCATAGTCTTTGGAAGACATCGTTTACCAACTCTTCTGTTATTTTCTCTCTAATGGGATTTATTATAAAACTAGCATCGCCTGCAGAAAATACGAATTTTGCTTTTTTGAATATTGTGTAGAAGGTCAGTCACATGCGTAAGAAATAGGACAGGGCCCAGAATTGAACCATGAGGCACTCCCTTTGTGATCTTCTTTTTCCCAGTCACTAAAATTTTCTACTTTTCTAGCATATCCTGAATTATTAAGCACAACCTTTTGCATTCTGTTTGTTAACTATCATTCAACCCTGCTTTCCATAAAACCAACATTTCCATAAAACCTGAGCTTTTCTAAGAGAGTAACATTATTTTCCCAATCAAATGTTTTGGAATATCACAAAAAATATCCACTGAAGATACAGAATATTATTATTTAAGGCCTGTACTATTTGATGAGTGAATGTAAAAATAGGATTCTCAGTCGACTAACACTTCTGGAATTGGAACGGTGATATACTAAGCAAATTGTTTCCACTTAAGTGTGCAATTGCTCTTGACTAAATTACATTTTCGAATATTTCTGAAAAAGATTTCTGTAAGAAAACAGAATGATAATTGTTTGAATTTGTCTTGTCACCGTTATTATGCAGTGATTTAACAGTTGCTTAGTTTAACATGCACGGAAAAATTTCCTAATGTAGTCTTATTCCACGTCTTCAGCTGAACCATTAAGCCTATATTTGCTGCTATGTTTAGAAAGTAGTTGGTAAAGGTACTTGAAGCTCATGAATTATCAATCACAATAATGTTATTTAGTTTAATTCATATGGAATCTTGTGCACTTACTGGCTGTCCTGTCTCCCATTTGAAAATGCCCCATATAATTTTAATCTTATTATCTACATCACTTATGTCATCAGGACATTCCTATTTCTGGACTATTTAATGAATTTCCTTAAAGTGCTACAGTATGAAACGTCACCTTAGAAAAATTATACATGACTGTGCTTAAACTGACAGACAATATTTTTTGGCGCAACGCAATCTGACTTTCAAACATCCCTACAAAAGAATGGCCCTGACTAGCATTAACCTATACCTTTCACAAATCACTTACCTCACAAAAATCTTCGTTACTCAAACTACTGCAATACAGCGAGCACCACTACTGCCAGCTAAATAAAAGATTCAAACTACTGAAGGCACTAACTACTGATAGGCATAGTTAGCAAATGAAAGATTTTGATAGAGAACAAACAATGTATTTACCTCAATAGTATCCAAAAGTCATTATATATATATATATATATATATATATATATATATATATATATATATATATATATATATATCAGTTCATGGCATCCAGTCTTACAAATTTACTGTCTCTGTCCAAACTCCGCCATCTCACTCCCCACATCCACCACTGCTGGCGGCTCACCTCCAACTGCGCAACGCTATGCGCTGTTAGCAGCCAACAGCCCAACACTACAATAGCGAATATTACAACAATGCGACCCAGCCACAGACTGCACACAGCACACCCAGAGATTTTCATACAGAGCGCTACATGGCGTTACCAATATAAAAACCTAGACAGGCTGCTTACATAGCCCCCATGCTCCCCACAAAAAAATTTACAAATTGTTTTGGGCAGTGGCCAATGCAGATTTGAAGAAATTTTTCATAATTACAATAACAAAGATATCAAATGCACACACTTATTGATACACTGTTGGTCAAAAGCTCACAGTCCATAAAGAAAATACTGATCGTTCATCACAGTAAAATTTCATTGTTTTTCTCAAAGTCTGAGCATTAAAATCAATGCACACGGAAGTAGTGGATTTCCATGCAGTGTTGAAGAAGTAGTGTTGTCCTTCTAACAGAAAGACAGTGCTGACTCTTGACATGCAGACAGGTAATGGTCCACAACAGAGCAAACACACAGCAGAGTCAGTCGAAGTTTTGAAGAATATTGGTAGGTATTGGTGAGTCATCAAAGGTGTAGACCCACTGTAGTCCTTGTAGAGATGGCTAGCAGCCATCCATTGCGACTATGCAGGTGCACAATCACCATCGAAGAGTCTTGCGGAGAATATAGCAAGTCCATAAACCATCACTTGTGCACGCACAAAGTTTTTTGGAATTGTCCTTAGAACCAGCAATGCTGTTAATCAGTCCCTTGCTGAATTATTAACACACGTCCAAACACTAACAGTCCTATTTTTTTCACATCTTGTTCGTATTCTATGACCAACAGAAATATGTGCAGTGAAATGAATGCTTACAAGTTACTTAATTTGATGAACTGGTGTCAATTACAATTTTATAACATGAGAATACAATAACAAAGGTACAAAATACATCATTAAAGAACATAACAATACAGATAAATTTGTAGTAGTACAGGCTTTACAAAAGAAGAGAAATAAACAGATACATCAGTGTTACAGGAATTATGACATAAGTGAATATATAAAATAATGAGAATAGTTTTCGAAACATTAATTTCACACATGAGCATTAAAACAGAACAGAATAAATAATGTCTAAACATCTTTACAAAGAAAATAACATAGTATTTGAAAAATTCTACAACATAAATCTTATTAGCTAAACACATAAAGACAGGAAAAAGACAAATACACAAGGGTACATAAACACATAGCAGAATAACACAGGAGAAAAGGACAGGGTTTGTTTTCAGTGTAACACTTGGTACTGCAGTCCAACCCGAAACTTCATTCCATAGATCTTTCGTCTTATTTCAACATTTGTTCCCACCAAAAAAATCCGATATAAGCATGCTTTCTGTATTTATATGTTCACATATTTCTTACCTCATTATTTATTTTCCATTATCTTACCTCATCATTTATTTCCAAGAAAATCCTACCTATACCTGTTTTCTGTACATTTTTCGTATAACTTCTCAATGCATTTCTTCCAATGCATTGCAACTCATTCTCTTATATAGTCTACCCACTCTTAGGCTAACTTAAATCTACTGAGCTCAGATGCTAAACTAAAGGACGAGACAATGCAGCAGCACAAAACAATTAATGCAAACAGCAATGAAAAAAATGCAAACTGGCAAAGCAAGCTACAGTAAATCTAAATTACCAAGCAAATGCAACATTACAACTAATATGAGCCAATGTGCAGCAACAAGAAAAATAAATCGGTAGTAAAACTGGCTTAACAGAGTAATGCAAAGTGAAATTTAGTAGCACTATGCCTGGCAAACAGCAGCAGCAAATGCAATAACTTATATCTAAACATGGCCAAGCTCAAGCGGAAAAATATTACAGTATAAATGGCCATGTTTAATACCTATGTCACCTCTTAACACTAAATTGATGCATCACAATAACTTACTCTACGAAAAAAATTACCAAGTAGTTGAAAAGAAAATTATGTATGCAGTTACTGTTATTAATCCCTTCTTATTGTTCTTTCCATTCCAAGTGCTCCTTTTTCGAAGAATATGGATCATAAAATTATTATTTAATAGATCTGTTGGCAGAAAGTGTTCACATTAGCAAATGCACTTTATTTTATTTTATAAAGCCAACGCTGCAACACACCTGGAAACCAGATATTAAACAAAATGAGCAATCTCTCAACTAGAAAGACAGTAGATGTAAAATGTTTCTCGTCATTTCATTAGGCATTTTAGTAAATATCATAAATTAAGAGCTCCACAGTGTAATCATATGTTTTCAAGTTTGAGCGTGTCGTATTTGCGATGCTTTCTATAAAGGAATGTCAATAGTGAGGATAATGGCCTCTTTTTTTTCACCTGTGCCTCTGAAAGGCACACACTAATGGCTGTTTTCCAGGCGACTGTCGCGCAGCTGGGTGCCCACAACGCATTACGTGAAGGTGGTCACTTAACTATCTTACCGAAATATTTACGACACCAGTTTGCACTACAGTGGCAGTGTCATATACAAATTTTACAGTTAGAGAATTTACGTTGCAAATCTGTAGAAACAAAATCCTATAAATATAACAGTGTCCAAAAAATATTCGTCGGCATTGTGATACATTCAAGCATTTACACACATTTCATAACAAAGTACGATTCTTCGTTTCCAACATACTTTTTCACAAGTCAGAGTCCCTAAACACTACTCATTATTCCTTACCTTACTACACATATACATACTCGTCGACACTTCTTCAATATTTCATCATAATAAATACGTAGCATAATCAAATTCCTCATATAGCATCAGCTTATTGATCATAAACATACCTCAACAGCATAATACACATTGTCATCGTTAGAACATCATAAACACTCAGCCAAATCTCAAAATCGTCGTAGCTTTCTGCAATAATTTCAAACCCTAAAAAATATTCTCTGCTCATTTCAATAGTGTCATCTACCTCAATCGTACTTTAAAAATCGTGATCCCATACCAAATATATAATTCAAAGCTCTCATAGTATCACAATGGTTCCAAAAAAATATGAACGGTTCACAAAGTACAGACAAAATACGATTTAAAAGTGTGAAGTTATCCAACTGTGTAATTGTGTAAACATGTGTCACTGACGTAGTAAAAAAAAAGTTTGTTTCTCTGTTAAATAATCAGATAGCTGTCTAATTCTGTGTTAGAGAAATATGGTACCGATGTGTAAAGTTGTATAAGCAAATACCATATTAGCTAGGGCTCCTTGTGCTTGCCAAACACATGGTACACAAAGTAAGCGTGTACCCCCCTCAGGATTAATGTTATTATACCCTCAGGTGTTACAGATTACAGCAATGGAATGAAATGTATCACGGAAAACTTTCTTTGTAATTCAAAAATCTTGAAAAATAAATGGTTTAAGTACAAAATTAATCACTGAAATGCGTGTCCTGTAACGCTAAATGTGCGTCTTGCTGTAAGATAATTCTGTGGAAGTGTCGTAGTTATCATCCTCTGTAAGCAAAGTTTTGCTGAAGTCAATGTACTTACTTCATCATAAACGAAAGTGAAATGCTTTGCGTATAGGTATCGTAGTTATTATGTACCTTACCGTGATCAAGAAAGTACTATAATGTGACGTATTGTTGTGCTACGAAAAAGGCTGTCTCATTGTAGCTATACCACAAAAGTTACTACTAAAGCATGTTTTACTTTCCAGAATAATACAGAAAAACTGTGCAGATATAAAACAGATACACCGCAAAAGCAACAGTGTAAATTGTGTCACATATTAGTAGCGTCATGATATAATCGTGTAGCTATCAAAGAAACCAAATGCTAAGTCATCTCTGATCTCACCGAATCTACTTCAAATAAAGAGCGTCTTTTCAAGCAAACCAAAATGTTGCATTAAAATCTCATTAGCAGTATAAGTTCTAAGTATGTAAGCCTGATAGTCGTTACGTAATCGTGCAACTAACAAGCAAGAATGTACAAATAACAACAATGTGTCGTCTGTTCACTATAACAATGCATTTGTAATTTCTGTTTAAATAAGTTCCCTAGGTTCTTGACTGGATAGTTAACTTTAAATCATTGTTGCATGTTAACAGTTTCTAAGTGTCACAAAGCATAAAAGCATAATAGTAACGTGAAGTGAAAAGTTTTATGGCAAAGACAAAGTTAAAAAGCAGATTATCTTTCAATAAACGGTTTTACATGTGAAATGTGGTGCAAGCCTTTACTCTTCCTACTATGCAGAGCTCCAGCTTCAACGGAATTGTCATGTGGCATATGGTAAATCGGTAAAGAATGCTCAAATTTTTCTCAAGGTTAGTGTCTATGTTATTTTTCTCTGAGCCAGCCGGCGCACGTGGCTGCCTGCGGTGCGAGCCATTTTCTGCTATCTCTTTGTTGGCATGCGTGGTTATTGGGATTAGGAGACCTAACTACTACAAATTCACGTTGATGAGAGGGCCCAGCCCTGTCTGAATCCCCCCAGTTCTGATGAAATTCAAGTCTGTCGTTATGATTATATCGTCTGTCGTCATGTCGGTAGATTCCATTGTTTATTTCTTGTCGGTCACGCGGTGGAGAATTTCTCCCTGAGTCGTAACTGCACAGTGGACCGTTGTGTCTGAAGGTATTCTGTCTCCCTTGATAATAATTATTTTGGTTCCCATATTGTCTGTTTCTATGGTTGTCTCTGCCACATTCATTACTATGGAAATGCGATCTTTCTCCGTAACTATTATTCTGCCAACGATTGTCATACGGGTGGTGTCTGTTTTGGTCACGATTTGTGTTGTCAGAATAGCCTTGTCGTGTCCAGTTATTATTTCTTTCATCGCGGAATTGCGACGGATGTGACCTGTAATTGTTGTGTTCCTGTTTTCGTGTTCCGCGATTGTCAGTGTCAATTTCTAATTCTTGTAAGAGTCCCTGAAAAGCTTCAATGTCGTCTTTGCAACGTCCTGCCAAAATAATATGTCGCAAATGTTCAGGTAATTTGATTAAGCAAATGCGGATGAGTTCTGAGGGGCTGTATGGGTTTGACAGGTACTGATTCTTGTGCAACATGTCTTCAAAATATTTCACAAGACTGGAAAATTCAGATTGTTCGAAATGTTTCATCATTATGATGCTATGTTTTACTCGGTCTTGTGTAGCTTGAGACCAATATGCTGAAAGGAAGGCATGATAAAATTCTCCTTCACTGTGGCAATCGTGAATGATCGATCGCATAATTAGAACTGGTTCATTCTCTAAATAGCCACACATAAATTCTAATCTGTGCTCTAATGACCAGTTGGGGGGAAAACAATGAGAGAATTGATGAAGCCACGCTTGTGGATGAATGTCGTTGCCAGAATTCTTAAATGTTTTGAATTTACGTGTAGTAATGAACAGCTTATAGTCAAAATCATCATGTCGGCGAGTCGCATGTCGATCATTGTTACGTCGTTTCGGCGGTTCCATCTCAACATTCGGAGTACCTTGCCAATTTCTTTCATAATTTCCGAAGTGCCCTGTGTTACTATTTAGTGGCTGTTCCGTATTTCTATGTCCCTCTTCCCGTATTGGAGTGCGAGTGTCCTCTAAAATATGTAATTCCTGTATTACCTGTGTCAACTGATCTTGTACTTCCCGGATTTCTCTTTGGTGTTACATATTAATTTAATTCTGATTTTGTTTGAATTTCCTAATTTGTTTGCACTCTTCTGTGTCATTAAAGACTACTGGTTTTGTGTCATTCAGATTATCATCTACCTTCGTAGATAAATTATTTAGCTGATCCGAAAGTTCAACTACTTTCTCTGATAATGAACTAATTTCCTCCATGTGTCTTTCTGAACCAATTTTCAGAGTATCTACTGTGTCCTTTAAGTTTTCCTGAGTTTTTGCAAGTGACCGAATCGGTAGATGCAACTGAGTCAATTATAGCTTGCAAGGTGTCGTGATTTTCATGAACTATAGTTTGCAGTTCCTTTATGGCTGCTTCGTGATTCTGTAATGCATTTTCATGACGCAAAAAAATAGGTTGGAAATGCTCACAAATTTGTGTTTTTACGTCATTACAGACTTTTTGACGTTTCGATTCGATTTTATGTAACTCAGTAGTTAAATCTTCACGTGTTTGTTCAAGTGTGGTTTCTAACTTTTGAAGATTTTGTTCCATTGCGTCTAACTGTTGCTGTGTTTGTCTCTGGTGTTGTTCCATTGTATCTAACTTTTGAAGATTTTGTTCCATTGTGTCTAACTTTTGAAGATTTTGTTCCATTGTGTCTAACTTTTGAAGCTTTTGCTCTGTTTGTCTCTGGTTTTGTTCCATTTGTTGCATTAATTGCAATAAAAATGTATTAGTGTCTGGAATCTGTTTCTCTATGCTTTTTGGCAGTGTATTTTCACCGGCAACATTACATTTTGACAAGCAGAAAATGTGTCTTGACTCATTTGAGAACACGGTGAGGACCCAAAACCTGAGTCAACAGTATTTGCAATATTTTGTTCTGTCATTTCGAATTCCTGAGGCGAGCTGTTGCCGACTGATCGATCGATAATGCTTCCCTGTTCACTATTTGTTTCACTGTCTACACAATTATTTGCCGCCCGCTCCATTTGCCTATGCACAGTTACCAAATTACTACTTCGAATGTCTGTTAATTCATTACACAGTGGTGCTGATAAGCTACGCTCGTCGTCACTATTATTTCTCAGTTTACTTTGGAGCCTAGTGTTACGTTTCTCACACGCCATTATTGTCACAATATTTCACACGATAACACAGAAAAGCACAATTTGAAGAGCAAAAATAAAAGAACACATTAACATAGCACTGAAAATAATATCTAGTTAATTGCAAGCGCAGCTATGAAATACTTGGTGCAAATCTACATGCATGCCACAACTGTTTTACTGGACAACAATGAAAGACTGCAACTACAAAGGAGATTTTCTCTACAATTACACGCTAGCAATAAACAAAAGCTACACTAATTACACAAACTACAAGAAAAAATCAGGAGACTCCAGTGAGGTATCCTCGGCTAAGGGTCGACATATGAAACGTCCCCTTAGAAAAATTATACATGACTGTGCTTAAACTGACAGACAATATTTTTTGGCGCAACGCAATCTGACTTTCAAAAATCCCTACAAAAATGGCCCTGACTAACATTAACCTATACCTTTCACAAATCACTTACCTCACAAAAATCTTCGTTACTCAAACTACTGCAATACAGCGAGCGCCACTACTGCCAGCTAAATAAAAGATTCAAACTACTGAAGGCACTAACTACTGATAGGCATAGTTAGCAAATGAAAGATTTTGATAGAGAACAAACAATGTATTTACCGCAATAGTGTTCAAAAGTCATTATATATATATGTATATATATATATATATATATATATATATATATATATATATATATATATATATATATATATCAGTTCATGGCATCCAGTCTTATAAATTTACTGTCTCTGTCCAAAACTCCGCCATCTCACTCCCCACATCCACCACTGCTGGCGGCTCACCTCCAACTGCGCAACGCTACGCACTGTTAACAGCCGACAGCCCAACACTACAAAAGCGAATATTACAACAATGCCACCCAGCCACAGACTGCACACAGTACAGCCAGAGGTTTTCATACAGAGCGCTACGTGGCGTTACCAATATAAAAACCTAGACAGCCTACTTACAAGTATTTTTATCAGATCTTGACTTTGTCTGGCTTATACATAATTTTCCCTCTTTCTCTTACATGAGATTTTAATTCCCTTGGTTATCATTTGGTTACTTGCAATTTTAATGGATCTTCTGGATAATGTTTTCAGAAAGCAGCTTCTAAATACTGACATTCATTTACTATGGAATAAATTTAATTTTATCTCATCTCCCTCTACATATACATCATCCCATTCCACGTCAGGAAGTTTCAGATCAAATCACATTCCATTCCAGACTGAAATTCAACTGGAAACAATTTCTCCGGCTGTCGCCAAGTCATATATCCACAATAACCTTTTTTCCAGGAGTCCTAGAGCCACAAAGTATGTGGGAGAAATTTGTGAAGTTTGCAAGGTGGGAGAAGGGTTACAAGCGGAAGTTAAGCTGTGAGGTTGCATCATCAGTCTTCTAGGGTAGCTCAGCTAGTAGAGCACTTATCGATGAAAGGCAAAGGTCCCAGGTTAGAGTCCTGGTCTTCCACACTATTTTAATCTGTCAATGGTAATAACTTTATTTATTATTATAGGTTGTGATAGAGCAGAGTACTTCAAAGCTGGCGATAGTACCAAAATGAATTTCAGCATAGATAGGTAATAACAGTAAAGATATTTAATGCCATGTGCTTGGATACCAAATATATTTCTTATTTACAGTTGCTACAAACATAGTCTAGGAATATTTTACATATTGCAAGCCATGTAGCAATTGTAACAACAGCCCATTTCATTATCTTACTTTACTGCTTAATTATTTTTGCTCTATTTCAGTTCTGTATGTACAGATCCTCAAATTGTTGTTAATTAAAGATGAGAAAAAGTAATATTAACATTTCCATCTCTTAAAGAATGTTGAAATTAAATAAACTTCTTAGACACACCAAGGAATATTCAAAATAACCTGCATAACTTTGAAACTTGGTGCAGGCCTACAACAACTGAATCAATCATGTATTGATCAGCCAGAACATTATGACCACCGATCTACTGTCGATATAAACCCTTCCAGATGACAGCAGCATCACCTTGACTGACTGCTAGTCAGACACTCACACTGTGCATGTAGCATCAGTGAGGTTGCTGCCTGAGTGTAGATTGGTGAAGGCGTGCAATCTATCTCAGTTTGATCAAGGGCAGACTGAGATAACCAAGAGGCTCAACACAAGCATTTTATACACTGCATAACTTGTAGGATGCATGAGTCATGCTATGGCGAGTGTATTCAACATGTAGGATGCATGAGTCATGCTATGGCGAGTGTATTCAACATGTGGCTTAATCAAGGTGAAACCACATCCAGATGTTGTGGGTTAGGCAGCCACCACTCACCGCAGATATAGGACATCGTACAGTTGGCAGACTGGTAAAACAAGACAACCAGTGAACTGTGTCAGACTTCAATGCTGGGCAGAGTACAAGTGTGTCTCAACACATAGTGCACCAAACACTCCTAACAATGGACCTCCGCAGCTGATGATACATCACACTGCCAATGTTAACACCATAGCATCAGCAACTCTGACTGAAATGGGCATGTGACCATCAGCACTGGACGTTATTGCAGTGGCAGAACGTTGCATGGTCTGATGAATGCTGATACCTTCTTCATAATGCTAATGAGATACATCACTGTGCCAATGTTAACTCCATAGCATCAGCAACTCTGACTGAAATGGGCATGTGACCATCAGCTCTGGACGTTGGTGCAGTGGCAGAACGTTGCATGGTCTGATGAATCCTGATACCTTCTTCATAATGCTAATGAGAGGGCGCGAATCTGTCGTCTTCCAAGGGATCAGCTCCTTCACACCTGTACTGTGGGATGGAGACGAGATGGCAGTGGCTCTATTATGCTCTGGGGGACATTCACTTGGGCAGCTGTGGGCCCAGTGGAGTTTGTTCAGCCGTTTCCTGCCGGCAGTGTCATTGTCACGAGGCCAGGAGTGTGATGAAGTGTTTCAAGGAACACAGTGGCGAGATCCAATTGATGTGCTGGCCCCCAACTAGTCAGATCTGAACCCAATTTAACACATCTGAGATGTGACTGAATGTGGCATCTGAGCTCATTGCCCCCTCCCATAAATTTACGGGAATTAGGTGACTTGTATGGTGCCTCCAGCGACCTACCAAGGACTCATTGCTTCCATACCACGACATGTCACCACTGTTATCCATGCCAAATATGGATATACCGGCCATTAGGTAGGTGGTGATAGTGTTCTGGCTGTGTAGCAGACCTTAAATCATCCAGGCTCACAGAAACAAGTAACACTCATATATACACTCCATATGCTAGACATGGTAGCTTATCACTCCATATAGAAAACTGGCAGAAGGAACTAGACATATTTGCACAAAGAACAACAAACAGTGGGAACAGTAATAAACTGGTCACAGACCTAAACAAAAAAGAGATAAATACAGTCACTAAATACAACAAACACCCATCTACAAAAAACACAACATAACTCCACACACTCAAGCACACACAATGGCAAAACAACAACACAAAGTATTCACGACAAGAAGAAGGAAGATTCAGGTGGGTACACAGTGACAAAAAAGGCAGAAACTCACTCACAAAATAATAAATATTTTCAAAAGACAAGGCATAAAAATAACTTTCAAAACAGACATTTCAGTCCAAAAATACCAAAGGACGCAAACATCCAGCAGAAGGCAGGAATACACCAATTACATCGCAAGACATTTCATGGAAGCTAATATGACAAGCCAGCCAGACATTTGCCATCCTCTGCAAAGAACATATCGTAGCCTGAAAGTATGGGACAAACCACTCAACTAGTGCAGAACCATTAAGAGAAGTTAGTGAAGGGCCAACTATAAGAGAAAAACACCTGGAAATAGTATAAATAAAGCTAGCTTCATAAGAAAACAAACATGTACACAAAAACAACACAGAAAGGTAATTTCTATTAAGTAAACATGTGAGTGTCACAAGCAGCTCATTGTTCACACTAGTCAGTTACATAGCAGACAAATATGCCAATGAGTGATCACAAATATCATTCTCCTTATGTGTTAAATAGGCTGGTATACTTGTCTGTGTACACACATACAGTAAATAAGTAAAAACAAAATGTTGGCATCATTTAGAGAAACAAGCGACATACTAGACACCAAAAGGGTAGTTGAAATGGGGTGTTACTAAATTACAGTGACTATGCATGAAAAGTGCTTTTTTTGGCATGTTTTCCACGTGGGAAAAAACTGCCTGATCTTCAAGAAATTAATTACATGTCGTAATTTAGTATTTTATCCACCTTCATCAACTGTAATTGTATAAAATGAAATCATAAGTACCAGTCGTATAAAAGAAATATAATTTCATTACTGGTTTTGGGCATTTAGTGTCCTTCTTTAGAAGGTTATGCCTATCCCATTACTTGCGATTGTCAATAATAAAGTGCATAAAACACAATGCCATGGTCCCAAAAAATATATGCAGGAGCAATAAGTAATACAACTGGGTATACAGTGACATGCAAGGCACAAACTCATACATAAAATAATAAACATTTTCAAAAGGAAAAACTTAAAAATAACTTTCAAAATAGAAAGTTCAGTCCAAAAGTACCAAAAGACACAAACATCCAGCAGAAAGGATTCAAGTGGGCATATATTTTTTGGGACCTTGACATTGTGCAATGTTCTTGTTGTCTTCGGTCCAAAGACTGGTCTGATGCAGCTCACCATGCTACTCTATCCTATGCAAACCTCTCCATCTCCGAGTAACTACTGCAACCTGCATCCTTCTGAATCTGCTTACTATATTCATCTCTTGGTCTCCCTCTACGATTTTTACCCCCCAGCGTCCCTCCAGTACTAAACTTGTGATCCCTTGATGCCTCCAAATGTGTCCTAAGAACCAATCCATTCTTCTGGTCAGGTTGTGTCACAGATTTCTCTTCTCCCCAGTTCTGTTCAGTACTTCCTCATTAGTAATGTGATACACCCATCTAATTTTCAGCATTCTTCTGTAGCATCACATTTCAAAAGATGATATTCGATTCTTGTGTAAACTGTTTATCGTCCATGTTTCACTTCCGTACATGGCTACACTCCACACAAATACTTCCAGGAAGGACTTCCTGACACTTAAATCTATACTCCATGTTGACAAATTTCTCTTCTTCATAAAAGCTTTTCTTGTCATTATCAGTTGACATTTTATATCTTCTCTGCTTCTATATATATGAAGATGGTATCTGTTCTTTTGGACATGTCTAAAAGAACAGATGCCATCTTCATATAACAATTGACCATCTTCTGTGCAGATGCACACACATTGCCCGAACTCTTTCGGGAATCAGTAAAGCTGTCAGTAATGAGTGTAATGGGCAAGGGCACTAAGAATATAGTGTGGGACGATAAGCTGGGAATGTGGCTCTCATGGGAGGCATGCCAGAGATAAGACCCTGCAGTCGCACTATCCTCTGTGTCCTCGGTGGCTCAGATGGTTAGTGTGTCTGACATGTAAGCAGGAGATCCCAGGTCCGAGTCCCGGTCGGGGCACACATTTTCAACTGTCCCCATTGACGTATATCAATACCTGTATGCAGCTAAGGGTATTCATTTCATTGTATTGACTTAGTTGTAAATATGTCTCTACTTCTACCATCATCAGTTATTTTATTTCCCAATTAGCAAAACTCATCTAGTCTCGTTTCCTAATCTAATTCCGTCAGTGTTACCTCACTTAATTTGACTACATTCCATTATCCTCATTTTGCTTTTGTTGATAGTCATCATACATCCTCTTTTCAAGACACTATCCATTCCATTCAGCTGCTCTTTCAAGTCCTTTGCTGCCTATGACAGAAACACAATGTAATACAAATGTCTAAGTTTCTATTTCTTCTCCCTAGAATATAATTCCTCCTCCAGATTCTTCTTTTGTTTCCTTTACTACTTGCTCAATATATAGATGGAATGACAACGCGGTAAGGCTACAACCCTGTATCACTCCCTACCCAACCACTGTTTCCCTTTCGTGCCACTTGACTCTTATAACTGCCATCAAGTTTCTTTACAAATTGTAAATAGCCTTTCGCTCCTTCTATTTTACCCCTGCCACCTTCAGAATTTGAAAGAGATTATTCCAGTTAACATTGCCAAAACCTTGCTCTAACTCTACAAATGCTATAAAGGTAGGTTTGCATTTCCTTAACCTAACTTCTATGGAAATTGTAGGGTGAGTAATGCCTTGTCTGTTCCTGCATTTCTTCTGAATCGAAACTTATATTCCCTGAGGTCGTTTCCTATCAGTTTCTCCATTCTTCTGTAAAGGATTTGTGTTAGTATTTTGCAACTGTGAGATATTAAACTGATAGTACGGTAATTTTCACACCTGTCAGCACCTGCTTTCTTTGGAATTGGAATTATTGTGTTCTTCTTGAAGGCTGAGGGTATTTCGCCTGTCTCATTCATCTTGCTCATCAGATGGAAGAGGTTAATCAGGGCTGGCTCTCCCGAGGCTATCAGTAGTTCTAACAGAATGTTGTCTACTCCCAGGTCTAATTCCAACAATTTATGGTGGTGTGAACTGGAAAGATCACATAACTTTAATCGTAAGTAATGCAGATGGTAGATTTCATTGATTTAGTTCGATACTGTGGAAAGTAGTCAATCTATATATGAGGTATCTTCCGTTTAACAATAACTGCATTACATAAGATCTTTGCGTAATTACTTTATTACTCAAGGTGTGTCTATATTTCTTTCGTCTCCTGTCCTGGAGATCATTTACAACAAATGTCTCAGGAAGAAGTCTCATTCTGATATTCTTCATTGATTTGATTCATCGTTGTACTTGCTATTGCAAATGTCTTTTGAAAGCCTGAAAATGCAAAGCATGGTTGAATATATACAAATACTGCAGATGTGTAGACAGTGAATAAATTGTCTTGCACAAGTGGCACAAGGAACTGTAAAGCGATTAATACAAAAAAGCGAAACAAAAAATGTAGGTTGTACCACCAAGTAACAAGATCTTTTGGCATATGGATTGTCGACTCACTCCCTTACATGATTTGTTTCAGACACAGTTTTCTCTGTATTGGTTAGCGATCACTGTCAAGCACTCGCAGAAGGACGCTGTAACACAAAACCCCATGGTTTTGTCGCAGGGAGTCTGTTGCGATTTTGTATAGCGATAGCCAGTAGCGTGACTTTCGATAGCTCGCAATACAACGTCTGTGGATTGTAATTATCTTTGGCGGGCGGTTGCTACTGCTAGTAACACTTTTGGTCAGCAGATGGCGTTCGTGACGTAGGAAGTTGTCATATCAATAAACTCGGTGCTTCATTTAGCATCGTAAGTTACTTGTAGCTGACAAGAAGTGTCATAAGTTGTGTACGTGCGGTGAATTTGTTGTTTCTATGTGTATGTGCATATGTGTGTGAACAACAAATTTTTAGTGCGATTTTAACGAAATACATGGTCAGAAATTTGTGACGGCAAATCCTCGACTTTTATGGAATGCTTTGATCAGTGAAATGGATTTCATGTGCGTGGGAGAGTATACAAGCAACTTGTTTATGAGCACCGCACTGTTTTAGGTGTAACAGAATGCTTCTGAACATCGAGCAACGGAGGATATTAAACTGAACGCTACGTTAAATAAAAGGTCGCAGCAAACAGGTAATTCTACATTAATATGGCCACCAATTTAAAATATAGCCTATCTTGGATACAGCATTCGGAAAAAATATCCCAGATTCGTTAGATGCCGAATATATTTCATAATTGTGTTTATTTTTTTCTGCTGTAAGTAGTCTGCTTATCATTGCCACTTCGTTCGTGGTAGGTGTGAACTACAAATTATAAAATAATGTAGCAGAGTTAGTTTTGTTCTGGTCTTTATTTTTTTAATCTTATAATGTGTTTCCCTTTTGGGGATGTAACTGTCGTAGATGAGGGTCATGCATGCTTAAAATTCTGCACTTCACTAATATTAACAAATCGTGTTTTTAGTTTTGGACATGGTTTGTAAATCGGAGAGAGTAGTGAAGCGGAAATTATTGTTACTGTACCAAGGTACATATCGGAGATAGTAGTGAAGCGGAAATTATTGTTACTGTACCAAGGTACAGGCAGATGTGACGTTAATCTGTTTTTTAGTGTAAGTAGGGATATTGAACTGACACTTTTTCTGTTTTTAATGAACTACTGTCCGAATAGAAACCAGTGATTTGGATACTGCAAAGAACCGAAGGAAAGAAAAATTATATGCTTGCACCTAATTTCCGCTTGGAAAGATTTTTAATTGATACGTGGGTGTATTCTTATATAGGTTTTAACTTTCCACACTGACCTCGCTTCCGAAGATTCGGCACTACATGTGGAATACAGAATGTGACGTTTCTTTTTTGCTCATAATGGTGTATTGACTATGGGATGCTAGATTGTTGGCTTCACTGTACTTGTAGACTGAACTGAAATGTCGGTTTGTGTACTGTGTTGATGCCATAAAGTGAATTGAAGTAGTTGAAGGTTTATCTGTCGAAGCTACACACACATTCCATTCACGCTCACTTTTTCCATTATTTCACATATGTATATATATGTAATATAGCGTTTCCTACATGGGCAGCTTTATTTCTTTATAGTGTACCTTACAGTTACAGTTCTATATACTATTCGACACGATAAAAGTTTTTGATTAGTAGTTTCAGCGGTAGCACTGCAATCTATAAATGAATTCCATAAGGACATATTTCTCAATAGAGATTTCGTGGACCACGCCCACTTGGAATATGCTGGTATGTTCCGACTGTACAATTTTTCGCCTTGTTGCTTATTTGGAGTTGGAGTGCGTAGGCTATTGTGGTTTCTTTAACATTAGCTATTTCTGAATGTTCTCCGGTATGCATGTCTGTTTTCGCATCTTAATCTGTCCCCTCCATTTCCGTTAGCTGTTCTTAGTTAATTTCACATTCCCCTGTCTGTCAGTATATTCCCATCGTTTGCAGAAATATACAGATCATGTAATCAGCCTTATTCCAAAAGTGTTGTTTGTTATTTCTCTACAGTCAAGTTCCTACTGTGAACTTCAACGAGACGTGACTTTTTAGTTATTCCTGTCTTCCACATTGGCTCTTAGTTTCCATCTAGTAATTTTTTGTTACATTTAAGGTCCCGTCGTCAGTGAAGGACAGCAGAAAATGCTGTGTTTGAACACAACGTTGTAACTCTCCCTGTTTGGGCTATGAGTTTCAGCTAAAGCTTTTAGTCAGGTAGATTAGTGATGTATTTGCGGGAACATATCGTGATTGATATTCTTCCCACTTCTTTGGTTTACTGCTTACTGAACAGAAAAAAGGACCCGGAATAGAGTGGTCATCAAAATGTTCGTTTGGTGCTTGTTTATTTCATGTATTATATTTTTTGTCGTTGTTTTACGACCCTCCGACACAAGGTCAAAATCGTTGAGTAAGAGTATACCCTGAAGTCAGGGTTGAGTAAAAGCATTTCGAAACCGTTTTCTGACGGTCATAGTACAAAATATTGAAGGTAATATTAATACAAAAACACGAAATGTACAAAAGGCGTCATTATGTCGGTTTAGCGTAAAGAATGGAAGATGTGACTGAGCCCTTACAAGAAAGCGAAATATGGTACAAAATTTGAAGTACGTATTGTTCCTCGTCGAATTGTTCGCCATCAATGTTTATAGCAATTGCGTATGTTTACTAGTAATAACTTCGATGCTTCCGGGATCCACCTCAAAAGTGACCTGGAAGACTGCTTGAAGCGTCACTGCAACGCGACTATGCACGACCGCACACTGCTAGTTCAACTATCTAGGAAGATTGTTGGGAGGTCATTCCATATTTCCCGTATCCCATACGTTCACGACATTACACTCACATTAAAACCCCGTCAGACATCTATTGTACAACGTGTCTCAGAAATTATTCTATAACGAAGATTAGATTTAAAAACAGCCGACCCGTTGCAAAGGATAAAGTAATCTTTACCTAGGTTTCGATGAGTTTAAACCTATCTTCTTCAGAAGTCGGCACTATTATATTAACATGGAGTAATACGTCGTTGCCATTTTTACAAACGTCTCCGTAGCTCCATTAGTCAAAATCAGATATTGCCCTAAGAGTAGGGTTTGTCAGATAAATAAAATTAAGTACATGGAAGAGCGACTTCTGAAGAAGATAGGTTTAAACTTATCGAAACCTAGGTAAAGATTACTTTATCCTTTGCAACGGGTCGGCTGTTTTTAAATCTAATTACGTGGAACCGTTGCTGTTACGCAGCTATGTTTAAAATAATATAACGAAGATCTTTTTTTTTTTTTTCAAATTTGACTTGAAAGCATATAGAAACGCTGGAACATACTGTATAACAACCGCGGTCATTTTGACCGCTGTATTGGAATTACTATTTTCGTTCTCATTACTATCGTTTCAGCTATGTATTCCTAAGTTTAGAAAACATTAACTATGGGATCTAACACTAAATTGTGGCAGATTGTATGATTTTCGCAAATTTAATATTTTCCCATTTATTACAAACACGTGGTTTTTTTATATATAAAGAAACGATGTTATCTAATAGATAGACACGGTTTTTATTTCAAGTTCTTTTAGTATTGGTGATGTAGTTAGTAGGCACTCAATATCATAAATACATTACTCTAATATTTTATTTAGTGCCGTTAAGGTCAGAAACATGTTTGCCAAATCCACGTACCACAACATATTTGTAAAACGCTGCTTTAAATTTTCTTCAATTAACATTGCCTCCTCATTTTATTCCTTCCACAGACTCTCCAAATTCCGGTTCTGTGTGTACTAATTTAAGTTTCGAGCCTAAATATGGACTGTGCGGCTGATCCCGGCGGAGGTTCGAGTCCTCCCTCGGCCATGGTGATGGTGGTTAGTGTTTAACGTCCCGTCGACAACGAGGTCATTAGAGACGGAGCGCAAGCTCGGGTTAGGGAAGGATTGGGAAGGAAATCGGCTGTGCCCTTTCAAAGGAACCATCCCGGCATTTGCCTGAAACGATTTAGGAAAATCACGGAAAACCTAAATCAGGATGGCCGGAGACGGGATTGAACCGTCGTCCTCCCGAATGCGAGTCCAGTGTGCTAACCACTGCGCCACCTCGCTCGGTCCCTCGACCATGGGTGTGTGTGTTTGTCCTTAGGATAATTTAGGTTAAGTAGTGTGTAAGCTTAGGGACAGATGACCTTAGCAGTTAAGTCCCATAAGATTTCACACACATTTGAACATTTTTGAGCCAGATACCCTATACGAAGCTCCTTCAGGGTGTCATTTCGGCGAGTATCTTCTTCCCTGTCACTTTCTTGAAAATGTTCTAGGGATGGGTAGATGCCAAGTCAGGAGCATTATGAAATATATGAGCCGGCCATCAACGTGTGCCGGCTTGAGAGTTTGGCGCAAACTCCACGAAGACATTGACCCAGGTCGTCAGCAACGCACTGTGCAAGCTGGTGGTGACTCCATAACGGTACGGGCTGTGTTTACATGGATTGGACTGGGTCCTCTGGATGTTCGGCTATTGAGAGATTGTTTGCAGCCATTTATGAGCGTCATGTTTCCAAACAACGATGGAATTTTTGTTTGTGACGATGTGCCATGTCATGCCATATCACCGGGCCACAGTTTTTCACGATTGGACGAGTCAAGCGGATGATTTAGCCACGCAGGTCGCCTCGCAACGAGTGCCATCGAACATTTATGGGACATAATCGAGTGGTCAGTTCGTGCACAAAGTCCTGCACTGACAACACTTTCGCAGTCATAGACGGCTAGAAATGCTGCGTGTCTTAATATTTCCGCAAGGGCTTCCAACGACTTGAGTCCATGCCACGTCGACTTGCTCCACTACGGCGGGCAAAAGGAGGTCCGGCAAGACATCAGGGGGTATCCCATGACTTCTGTGACCTTATTGTATTTCACCTATTCTACCTACCACATTATTCGCTCAGTATAATCATTCGTCCCACATTTAGCATTCAGAATAAGAAACAAATTTACTCGTCTATTTTTATGTTGATGCACGTATGTGATAGAAACTTACACGCACTGTGCATTGTTGCATTAAACAGTTTTGCTCTTAGCGGATTCCTTAATGGTGAGCCAAGGCCGCTTTCGCCTATAGCACATATACTTTTGAAAACTATGTTGTAGTGGTCACCGTTTTGATGATCTCTTTTTCGACGTAATGATAAACACTGAAAAATAGCTGTTGGTCTCTTGTAAACCAAGTACTGTTCATCAGTGGATGTCTCCATATCCATCTGTATTCCACTGAGAACAGTGTCCAGAATCGCTTCTTGTAATGTGATCAAACGACACAATCACGTTAGTAAAAAGAAATACTATGAACGAGCTGTTTGAAATAAGAATATTCGATAAATTTCCGCGAAGAGACGAGAGACAGAACATGAAACCGATCGTAAATGAGAATTGACATGTCCTCTAGAAAAAGAAAAGAAAAACAAGTAACTCCGATTGGACAAGGATGGGGAAATGAATCGGCCGTAACCTATCCCAAAATTCGACGGAAGAGATTTCGGGAAACACGGAAAACCGAACTCATCATGACTGAAGATTTAACCCTACTTCTTCCGTGCACGAGTACGATACGGTGTCTTTAACAACTATTCCACCTCGCTTGGTTGTAGGAAGTATGAAACGCCCATGCAGGTGGTGCGGTGGTGTACTCTGAGACCGTGTTCTCATAGATACACCAGGACGAGAGAGTTAGACCAGGTATCACGCTTCAGTCAAAAGATATATTCATACCCCGAAAATGAGCAATTTATGCGCAGTTGTATCCTAGTCGCTTCGAAAGCACAGGGTCTCTGTTGCTGGGACCGTTCTGCAGAACTCACGTTCTTCTGTGGGCATGTGGTCGACTTCTCCATTTGTAAGAAATCGATGCGAGAGAGTTTCCCTCTTGTAAACACTGACAGGTTCCCCTTACTAATCTCGCAATGAAGAGAAAATGTAGCCGACCTCTCGACAGACCAAAAGTGAATAGCTCCAGAGAGTCCACATTGCTGGGAAGCATCGTTTTGAAATCTAGCGTATCGTTTCAGCCTTACCGTCATCGAAATATGCTCTTTTCGATTGTTTACTAATTGCACAATAGCTGTTGTGTGTAGAACAGATTAGTCGCACATAGCCACAACACAAGTAAGAGCGACCAGTCGGAGATACTACTGGTCCATTAATACACTAAGCAATTACCCTTTTTTGGTCGAGCCTATAGCTTCACCATTGGTGCGACGTGTACCAAACCGGTTCTGGCACGGACGGAAGCCAGTGTTTAAAATATGGAATAATGACAGACGTTGTGTGGTTTGATGAATCAGTGCTAATGAGTCATAAGTGCTGTAAGGGGTGCAGGGAATTCCTGGTGAGCACTATCTATCGGTCTATCAGGGATCCACCTTGTAACTCGGAGATGGTTGCATTTTAGGTCGATTTCCTTTCTCATTTACACTGCAAAACGGTTCATATACGTTAACCATCCGCTCCATCACAGACCGTTTCGGAGATAGTAGTATACACCACACTGACGGAACACCTGTACGTATTGCGTATCTTTTGGCCAAATGGTTTGATCTCGTGTCAGCGATGACCTGCTCCGGTCAGCACCACAATTTAAACGCAAGCGAAGTTTTGATTGAGAATGGCAGGCGCCGGTCTTCAGATTTTTCGGAAGAGACCCAAGAAAGAACATTTCACCCATGGAGACGCCCATTTTTAGGGCCTTCGTTCGAAACGCTGTCGTAATTTTTATCGGTCTGGAGTCTTCGCCAAATTGGCTGCTCGGGGGGATGGTGAAGATTTAAAGAAACAGTACCCGTTTTGTCACGGATTTGTATTGTCAGCGTGAGAGCATAACAAGAAACGTACTAATTTCCCAAACACAAATCACGCGTAATAACTACGAAAGGTGAATATGGATTAGAACATAGGGCTACGAAAGTCCTTCAGGTACAGCATGTGCTGTTAATTGCATCGTGTGCACTGTCTTGTGAAATATAGATGTAGAAGGCATTCGCAGGAAACCTTTATAGGTTAAGACAACCAATTTATAAGAGTGGAGATTATAAAAATGATTGGAGGGTAAACCAACTTAACATTGAACGTCTCCGTATGACGTAAATCTATGCACCAGATTGGAAAATAAATGAGTTGGGTGCCAGAAACACTTGCTGGTGTGTACGAACAGTCGGTAGTGATCAGATGCTGTAACCATTATTTGGTGAACAATATTTTCGATATTGGGATATATGAAGTTGATAGTGATTGATTCACACTGCAGTACACTGGAAAAATTTCCATAACCGTTTAGTAATGTACGCTCCCAAACGTCTTTCCATCTTCTTTGTGGCTGGGCCTAACAAATCAGTCGGCTAGTATTTGGAGTTAAGTCAGATATTCATTCCTCTGTCTTCTCGATATCCTTTTTCGATAAAACATCGACCTATAGCTACATGTATACTCACCAAACCGGAGCACACATTTTGCACTACTAATACTGTTCCATACAACTATACACAATGGTTCAAATGGCTCTGAGCGCTATGGGACTTAACATCTGAGGTCATCAGTCCCCTAGAACTGTGAACTACTTATACCTAACTAACCTAAGGACATCACACACATCCATGCCCGAGGCAGGATTCGAACCACCGACCATAGCGGTCGCGCGGTTCCAGACAAGCGCCTAGAACCACGCGGCCACCACGGCCGGCAATGCACAATGCGAGTAAATTTCTACTGTGTAGGTGCATTAAGGTAAAAATAGACGATTAGATTTGTTTCTTATTCTGAACCCTAAATGTGACTTATGATTACATTGACAGAATAAAGTAATTGGTGGAATAGTTGAAATATGGCACGTTTCCAAAACAAGTGTGAAATGGGTATTGGAACACCTCTACCCACACGATATAGCTAACTATTAATATAACTATAATTAGTTACGTGTTGCTGTAGTATGATATAAACACCTACTTCGCGACAACTACGGCAGACGGCCTACTCTGTCTCCGCTTACGTGTTTAAAATTTTGATACCATGTAACGTTACTCTCGGAACTTGTTTTCACAACAGATTGTTTTCCTAATCCTAATTGTAGGTTTGCACTGCGGGTTGTTACTTCTGAAACTGTCTTGTGAAACCGAAGCTGGGCGCCTGAACCATCTTCTCTGCGGTTCTTTGAGACAAATCTTTCGCTGAAGCTGCACTTTTACCAATGAATGACGGCATAGCAATGTGTGTTTTATCATCATACTGCCCTTTTGTGAATATTGTATCAATACGAGAACATCCTTTCATATTGATACGTTCACAGCCCATTAGGTGTGATAAAATATCAATAAAACGTCCTCTCTCTTCACTATAGGACGTAGGATCCTACTCCATTCGCACACAGTACACGAAAAGATACGTTGTCGGCATCATTCTTTATAATTACAAATTTATCCAAATTTGCCCTTGTTGTCGATTGTTGAAGTAGAAGCTGGAATAACTAAAATTGGAAGGCGAACTCTTGGAATTTTGAGAGTTAATCCTGACCGTATCTAGTAAAGAACTATGGTACTCAAACCAACCTTAGGGTCGACGAAAGCTTTACCTTAACGCTCCCTGTATACTCAATACTATCTTGGAATCCTACATATAGTCCAGTCATATAGGAGATACATCGTGCAAAAGATGGGATAGAAGACTTTATTTATTTATTTTACTAGTACATGTTGTTGAAAAGAGGAATTTATCTTGTCTAAAATTCTTGTAGTAAAAACACTGAAGAGTTTGGATATATTCAGGTTTTTTTCTTTTTCTTCAAAAATCTCAGATTCTTGTGCTACTAGTGCTTTGATGTCTATTTCCTTTTTCAAAGAGAACAAAATTCTCTAAAAATTTGATTAGGCTACTACAACTTTGTACTGCACCCAGTATCAAGGGCTATACGAGGTGTGGCTAGAAAAAAACCGGACTAGTACTGGTGAAACAATAAAACGAATGCAATAAGGCTGAAAGTCGCGTGGCCTGTCACGTGACTCTCGCTCCGCCTACTGCTCGAGTTTCATCTGCCTCCTGCACTCTGCCCGTGGTGTCTGTTTTAAGTTGTTGACGTTTTGTCTGTGCGTCGGAAAATGTTGAGTGTACAGAAAGAACAGCGTGTTAACATCAAATTTTGTTTCAAACTAGGAAAATCTGCAAGTGAAACGTTTGTAATGTTACAACAAGTGTACGGCGATGATTGTTTATCGCGAACACAAGTGTTTGAGTGGTTTAAACGATTTAAAGATGGCCGCGAAGACACCAGTGATGACACTCGCACTGGCAGACCATTGTCAGCAAAAACTGATGCAAACATTGAAAAAATCGGTAAACTTGTTCCTTGTCAACTCCTGTTAACTCAGACACTGCTCTGATTGTTAAACGGCGATCTTGTCGAACAAGAACTCAAACACTTGTGTTCGCGATAAACAATCATCGCCGTACACTTGTAACATTACAAACGTTTCACTTGCAGATTTTCCTAGTTTGAAACAAAATTTGATGTTAACACGCTGTTCTTTCTGTACACTCAACATTTTCCGACGCACAGACAAAACGTCAACTACTTAAAACAGACACCACGGGCAGACTGAGTGCAGGAGGCAGATGAAACTCGAGCAGTAGGCGGAGCGAGAGTCACGTGACAGGCCACGCGACTTTCAGCCTTATTGCATTCGTTTTATTGTTTCACCAGTACTAGCCCGGTTTTTTTTCTAGCCACACCTCGTACACTTCGTCAAAAAAGATAAATTTTTCAAATTTTCTGTAAAATGGAAAATACGAGCACTTTTATTTCGATTTCTGTTTACAAAGTAGAAATACATAATATATAATGTATTTGAATTGAAAATCTCACTTTTTCAGTACTCAGTTACTCCGTATGCGATTGGGTGATTCCGGGTATCCATCAAATAGTTCAAATGGCTCTGAGCACTATGGGACTTAACAGCGGAGGTCATCAGTCCCCTAGAACTGCTTATATCTAACTAACCTAAGGACATTGCACACATCCATGCCCGAGGCAGGATTCGAACCTGCGACCGTAGCCGTCGCGCGGTTCCAGACTGAAGCGCCTACAACCGCTCGGCCTCGGGTATCCATCTAGTCGAGACTCAAGCATAACTATAAAACATCATTTACTCTTTGTGCGTGTAAACCAGTGACAGAAAATGGAACTATTTGTAGCTGAAATAGAAAAACGGAAATTATAGCTAATTATACTTCTGTAAAGAAACTATGCAATACAAATTAAACATGAGTATATTTGTTGTAATTAAAACGGCATTAACACTAACACTTATCACTTCTGGATAAATAATACTTCTGGCAGTGTACTTCAACAATGTTTTGATGGACCAAGTTCCTCGGTGTCACCAGAGATGCCTTCCTGGCTTTAGAGAAAATAGGTTTTCGATGCCTTGTCCTAAATCAGTCATGAGCACAAGGTCAACATCTTCTCCCACTATGACCACACTTCCAGAATCGTTGGTTCTTGAAATGACGGATGTTCCAAACATAGCGCCAGCATATTCTTCTGCCTGTCCACCACAAAGCTACTCTCTACAAATTCCTTTTTTAAGAAATGTGATCAAGTGATTCTCGTACCGTTCGTTGTGCAAAAACTTCTCCTGAAGGACTTGGTGTACCCTCTCTGATCCAACTAAAGCTTCAACCGCTGTTTGCTAAATTAACAATTTCTACACACCTCTTCTTACAACTGATCATTGACGTCATTCAACTGTAAAACGTGCAGAACGTGTACATAATTTGCCTTACAGTCCACAAAAAAGCTTTACCAATCTGATCTGACTGTGTAGTTGATACTGAATGTAATGTCAGCGATACTATATACCAGGGTTGGAACTTAAATAATGGCAACCATTTATTCACAACCGATACAAAGAAGTTCCATGTTTGCACCTGTTACTGCCCTTCAAAGTAGTCACCAGCGTTGCGAAGAACCCGTTGCCAGCGATGTGGAAGGCGTAGTATACCGTTAGCAGAGCCTGTTGTTCTGTTGATGGTGCGAATGGAGCGGTCTACTGCCTGTCGAATCGCTGCGACAGTTCTGAAGCGAATGCCACGAAGTGGTTCCTTTCATCTTCGGAATCAAATCAAAGTACTTCTCGCTCCCATTGACCGAACAGAGCACCCACAGCTTGCGCTGTATGCGCCCGCGCATTGTCGTGCAAAATGATGGTTGGGTTGCGCAGAAAGTGTCGCCGCGTCTTTCGCATAGCGGGTCGCAGGTGACGCTCCAAAAACGGATAGTAATACTGTGCAGTGACGGTCTGCCGTGGAGGAACGTAATGCGTTAGGATAACGCTATCACAGTCGTACACGAGAATCACCATAACTTTAGACCGCTCCATTCGCGCCATCAGCAGAACAGGCTCTGCTAATGGTATACTACGCCTTCCACATCGCTAGCAACAGGTTCTACACAACGCTGGTGACTACTTTGAATGACAGTAACAGGTACAAACATGTCACTCTTTTGTATCGGTTGTGAATAAATAGTTGGCACTACTTAAGTTCCAACCCTCGTATACTGGTCGTTCCGCAAAGTTAGTTGTTCAATTCCATTTTGTAACATAACATGTATTTCTACTATATAAACAGAAACTGAAATAAAAGTGCTCAAAAACTTGCTATTTTGCCTTTTTGCACAAAGTTTGAAAAACTGTTAATTTTGGCGATCTATAGCGCCTTTGGTATTAGATACAGAAAAATTGTAGTATTTGAATATCTAAAAAGGGATGTGCTCCTTTAAAAAGGAAATAAATGTCAAAGTACTATGATAACAAAAACAGATTTTTGAAAAAAGCTCCAAAATTTTCAAAGTTTTTTGACTACAGATAGTTTAGCCAACATAATTTTTGTTGGCAAAACATGGTTTTCCAGTCTTCCCCAACATATGAACAAGCTAAAATAATAAAATCTTATATCCCGCCTTTTGCTAGGGATAGGCTTGTAATCCTACAATTTGACTGGACTAATGGAATTGGTAGTCCACCGTTTCTGTTTCCTTCCTTAGTCTAGCGAATTACATTACGAAAGAATGAACTGTAGACTTCCATTAACTTATTTTGAAGCTAGAATCACGAATAGAGATGTATTCTCGCCCGATCGTCGTAAAGTATAACTTACACATCGTATTAGCCAAACCTATAATTCTCCATAAATTTCCGTGTTGTTCGCCCAGCACACCAGATGCTTTGTTTCGCATTTCGTACTTAGGCACCAAAATTACAATGCCTGATTTTACGGTACTCCCTCGGTAGAATTTCTGCTCTGGTGTGCAAAACGAAAGTAACTGTCGCACGATGTGACACTGCCAAGTAGAATAGTTTGATAACACTTGGATCATACATAGAAAAAAACTGCTGCGCTATGGTCCATAACTGAAAGGAGTACGCAATGAGACGAACAGAAATGGCACTTTTATTCAAAGACAAAAATAGCATCGTAATCAAATCGATTTACACTACTGGCCATTAAAATTTCTACACCAAGAAGAATTGCAGATGATAAACGGGTATTCATTGCACAAATATATTATAATAGAACTGACATGTGATTACATTTTCACGCAATTTGGGTGCATAGATTCTGAGAAATCAGTACCCAGAACAACCACCTCTGGCCGTAATAACGGCCTTGATACGCCTGGGCATTGAGTCAGACAGAGCTTGGTTGGTGTGTACAGGTACAGCTGCCCATGCAGCTTCAACACGATACCACAGTTCATCAAGAGTAGTGCCTGGCGTATTGTGACGAGCCAGTTGCTCGGCCACCATTGACCAGACGTTTTCAATTGGTGAGAGATCTTGAGAATGTGCTGGCCAGGCAGCAGTCGAACATTTTCTGTATCCAGAAAGGCCCGTACAGGACCTGCAACATGCGGTCGTGCATTATCCTGCTGAAATGTAAGGTTTCGCAGGGATCGAATGAGGGGTAGAGCCACGGGTCGTAACACATCTGAAATGTAACGTCCACTGTTCAAAGTGCCGTCAGTGCGAACAAGAGGTGACCGAGACGTGTAACAATGGCACCCCATACCATCACTCCGGGTGATACGCCAGTATGGCGATGACGAATACACCCTTCCAATTTGCGTTCACCGCGATGGCGCCAAACACGGATGCGACCATCATGATGATGTAAACAGAACCTGGATTCATCCGAAAAAATGACATTTTGCCATTCGTGCACCCAGGTTCGTCGTTGAGTACACCACCGCAGGCGCTCCTGTCTGTGATGCAGCGTCAAGGGTAACCGCAGCCATGGTCTCCGAGCTGATAGTCCATGCTGCTGCAAACGTCGTCGAACTGTTCGTGCAGATGGTTGTCGTCTTGCAAACGTCCCCATCTGTTGACTCAGGGATCGAGACGTGGCTGCACGATCCGTTACAGCCATGCGAATAAGATGCCTGTTATCTCGACTGCTAGTGATACGAGGCCGTTGGGATCCAGAACGGCGTTCCGTATTACCCTCCTGAACCCACCGATTCCATGTTCTGCTAAGTCATTGGATCTCGACCAACGCGAGCAGCAATGTCGCGATACGATAAACCGCAATCGTGATAGGCTACAATCCGACCTTTATCAAAGTCGGAAACGTGATGGTACACATTTCTCCTCCTTACACGAGGCATCACAACAACGTTTCACCAGGCAACACCGGTCAACTGCTGTTTGTGTATGAGAAATGGGTTGGAAACTTTCCTCATGTCAGCACGTTATAGGTGCCGCCACCGGCGCCAACCTTGTGTGAATGCTGTGAAAAGCTAATCATTTGCATATCGCAGCATCTTCTTCCTGTCGATTAAATTTCGCGTCTGTAGCACGTCATCTTCGTGGTGTAGAATCGCCACCCGGACATCACAGAAGGCAGGACATGGCTCTTAATATGGTGTATGACGACCATGGACAGCAGTGCATGCTTTGCAATGTACTCCCATGCTAGCCACAAGTTTGGTTCAAATGGTTCTGAGCACTATGGGACTCAACTGCTGAGGTCATTAGTCCCCTAGAACTTAGAACTAGTTAAACCTAACTAACCTAAGGACATCACACACATCCATGCCCGAGGCAGGATTCGAACCTGCGACCGTAGCGGTCTCGTGGTTCCAGACTGCAGGGCCAGAACCGCGCGGCCACTTCGACCGGCCACAAGTTGGTAATGGGTTCTTGTGATAGGGCGCAGTTCGGTGCGGTCGGGAATTGTCATACATGAAAATGAAGACAGGGCTGAATGCTTCTCTGAAAGGACTCACATTGGTGAGTGTGCCATGTTTCAAAAGGCTTGGAGATCAGTTCGTAAATGCTACTAGGCCACGAAAACTATAATGTTCGGCAATTTTCCTGAGTGCATGACATATTCCCACCTCTCACCATATGAGGTTACGTCCAGAATCCAAGACTGGATTTGTTCTCAACTGAGAAGAGCACGCGACCCGACGCCTCGTTGGTCGAGTAGTATTGGTCTTGGCTTGGCACCATCGCACTTGTGCCGCCGATGTGCGAGTGTCAAAGGAACACAACGTACTGGTCGTCCGGCAGAAAGACCATTCCTGTGCAGTCGTCGTAACACTGTGGAGCGTGAAATTGCGTGCCTTGCTGTGATGCTAAATGTGTTTGCGATTGCACCCGCTGCCTGACGTGAGCCCCTTGTTGCCTGTTGCACAGTTTGTCCATCGCCATCTGCCGCTGCAATTGACCGTGGTTGGCCACCTCTCCCTCAAACAGCGGTCCCTGTGATTCGGAACGCTTCCCGTGCTCATGAAACAATACCGTACTCTTCTTCTGATACGCCAGTGTTCTCAACAATTTCATTAGAGTTCAATCGATGGTCACAGAGTACCGTATTGGAACCTACTTTCTTCTGTGATTGGTACTATCACTTGGAGCATCTCCAAGAGAAGTACTGACACGTTATAATTCCAGCCACAAATTTCTTGACCATTCAAAATCAAGGCCTAGAGCGATTGTAAGTTTCTACCAACTTAGGACGAACCTCCATTTGACAGTAAACGTTCAAAACCAAGGAATTCTATGCCGGCATCGTATTCCAGTTTATCTGCAAGAGTACTACTTAAGTAAGCTGTATAACGAAGACAGTACGGAAGATAAAGATGATTCTTGGTTTTTACTGTGTTCCACGTACTAACATCAAAGGAACACAGATTAACTAATATCAACGCCACACAAGCAAGCCAGAAGTATACTCGTTTCTTTCGTAAATGTGGTGATGGTTACAGAAGGGGATGGAGACACACAGAAAAAACTGCAGAAAGATCAGTTTCTGTGGAGACGGCGGATTTTCAGAGAGCGGTCAGGACGAGAGTGCTCTGTGCCTACTAATAAGAGTAGCAAACCGTGGAGCCCCATTGTGAGGTACCTCTCACTGTTCAATCATTGGTGGAACCATTTCTGGAAATTGATATCAGATGTCTGCGGCATCTGCCGCGTCGCATAGTTTCCAATTACTGGCAAGCGTGTTGGTGCCAGTCATTGGTTGGTAACGCTCTGCAGAACTACTGTAATTTACAGAGTGGGGCAAATAAAAGTGGCCCAGAGAACAGAGCTCCAGGGTACAAATAAACACACCAGAGGAAAGGAAATAAAGTACTAACCTGACTGAAAGTGACCACCTTTCATCTCTTGGCAGTTTTAGCCCCTGGTCAAGAAATTACTGAAGGCAGATCGAATCTGGACAGCTGAAATTGCTGCAGTTCTTTAAAGACTATGAGGGTTATTGCGATACACCTTATACTTTTGAGGGCTCCCCATATAAAGTAATGGCAGATTGACAGATGGGGTCACCTGGGTGGCCAGCAGGAGCCGCTACCAGACTGACCACTGCTAACAACTGTCAGGTGTGAAGATTGTGTAAATGTGTTCCAACGTTCGGACGGCTGTAAGGGCAGTTTTTCTACCATGTTGTAAGTAATTGTAGTCTTTTCCTCCTCCATTAATGCTGCCACAAATTCACGTCCAATCATATCCACTCCTCCGGGCCACTTTTATTTGCCCCACCCTGTACTTACTGGCGCTAGTGACATTAAAAGATGCACCAAGAATAGTAAAACTGGACTAGTTGTCGTAAATCAGGAAAATAACGATAATTCATAGAAGTTAAGGCTGTTTGAAATATGCCAACTGGATGTGCTTTTTGGTGCAGCACAAGAATGCCAATACGAAGTTTCAACTGGCTGGGCATCATTGAAATCTATTCAAAGTAAATTTCATTTCTCCCTGTTAAGTTGCTCCCAGAACGCAAGCTATGGCGAGGACGACGAACAGCATGCGAGCAGCAAAACGCTTCCTAAAGAACATACCAAACATCCTCCACGTAGTACGTAGGTTGGAAGGGCACGCTGAAATATTTACAGTAGAAGGCGTACGTTCGCAAGATTACTCCTATAGAGCGAACATTTCTGTCTCATGAGATGATCACTTAACATTATAGGAGGTAGACAAAAACATGGCAAACCAAAAACAATGCATTACCATCCCTAATATGGCGTAGGAAACCCGTTGGCATTCAAAACAATTTCCATTCGTCTCGGAATGGGTAAATACAGGTCCTGAATGGTTTTCAAAGGAATCTTCTTCTATTCTTCCTGCAAAATAGTGGCAAGTTCATGTAACGATAATGGAAGTAGATAGCGATTACGCACCCTTCTCTCCAATGTTGATCACGAAGCCTCAATATTATTGAGATCTCCTGACTTTGGTAGCCAGGGGAGATATGGCAGTTTATTCTCATGCTCACAAAACAAGTCCTGGTCGATGTGATCTGGGTAAATAGGGGCCCTGTCGTCTTCGAACACAGCCTCACCATTGGGGGGTCAAAAACTGTACCGCGGGATGGATCTGATCAGCAGAAATGATCACGTAATCCTTGGCGGAAATGCGACGTTGCTGCATAACCACGAGGCCCGTGGAATACAACGATGTAGTTGCCCAAAATCATTACCGAACAATCGCATATTTCACTCTTGGAACGTAAACTCGGCCAGAAGTTGGAAACAGTGTGCAACAAGACTCGTCCAATCAAATCATGCTCTTCTATTGCACCATAGTCCAAGTTTTATGTCTTCGGCACGATATTTCTGTGTTACTGTAATTTGCACAACTGATGTGTTGTTTTGGAATTCCAGTTCCCGGCTTACGAAGCTCCTTTCGTGTTGCTTCGATGCTGACAGAGTTCACGAGTGCGACATTGCGTTCTCCAGTCACGTTTGCAGCTGTCGTACTCGTTACTTTTCGTCACAGTCCTCTGCAATTACCGTGTGACACAAACACTCAACACAAACTTCCGTCCGCGTTGTGACTTAGCGGATAATATTTTTCCGCCTTTCCTATATGCACTATGAATCTTTCGATTTGGTGCCTCTTTAAACACAAAACACTTCGGGGAAGCACTCACAATGCGAGCACTAAATAACAACTTGCGTACTTTCGAATTCACTTAGCTCCAAAATAAGTGCACTCGCAGCTACACAGCACACTGTTCTGACCACTACTGACACTTGAAACGCATTGAGGACATTGCGCAAGTGTAGTTTGAGTGTAGGTTGTGAAGAGGATGCACAACAGCGGCTGGGAATGCATCCGATCAGTAGGGGCAGTATATTAGGAAAAGTTTCACACAAAGTGGTACAGCTGATTTTGTTACAGTCATTTAGTTGTTGCACCACAACCATTGCGTGTCAGTGTTTAAAGTTCAAGTCCGCTTACATTGGTGCAAGTTAATAGAGAAGCGGTTGCATATTTTTGTACGCGAGCGTGGAGTGTTCCTTATCAGTGCGTAACTCACCGTCCCGATGCTATCTGCAGTTCGTACAGTTCGCACATAACTAGGACGTTTCTGCTTCGAAGCGGAAATTTTTTTTCTAGAGTTCCTAAACCACTAGTTTTTCCTTTGCGGCTAGGAATGCAACCGTGGCGAACATTGTTTAAAACCGTTTACATTACAGCAGTTTAAAAGCTCTTGCTCTCCATGTCAGAAGTACACGCATTCAAACACGTAGTCATAGATACATCCAAACGCACACGTACGTGGCCTCGCCGATACTGGCGTGTGCGTTCGGGTGCCTGTGTGATTGTGTGCGTGAATGTGTTTACGTCTAATAGAAAAAGAGCAAGAGCTCGAAAACTAGTATAAATAGCGCTATTGTTGCGTTACTGTCAGCTGTAGGTGAGGAGCAGGCTATCCTTTATTTTATATATCATTCCATCCAGGAATTTCAGCGGTGCCGAACATTATTTAAATATCGACTGAATAATCGTTACGTTTTAATAATAGTCGACCTTATGAAAAACTTCACTTAGTACGTGTACTGCTCTATAGCTTGATCGGCGGTTACATGACACCCATTTTGCAAAGGTTAGGCCCGTACTCTCGGCGCTGAAAAACATTACCAATAAGGGGGTATCTGGAAACCTTGTGATTCATTGAAGCCACATTGTGGTTTGTGATACACACTATGTGATCAGAAGTATCCGGACTCCCCAAAACATATGTTTTTCATATTAGGTGCATTGTGCTGCCCCTTACTGCCAGGTATTCCACATCGGCGACCTCAGTCGTCATTAGACATCGTGAGAGAGCAGAATGGGACGCTCCGGGAAACTCACGGAGTTCAAACGTGGTCAGGGGATTGGGTGTCACACGTCTGCACAGGAGATTTCGTCACTCCTAAACATCCCTAGATCCACTGTTTCTGATGTGATACTGAAGTGGAAACGTGAAGGGACACGTAACAGCACAAAAGCGTACAGGCCGACCTCGTCTGTTGACTGACAGAGACCGCCTACAGTTGAAGAGGGTCGTAATGTTAAATAGGCAGACATCTATCCAGACCATCACACAGGAATTCCAAACTGCATCAGGATCCACTGCAAGCACTAGACAGGCGAGAGGTGAGAAAACTTGGATTTCATGATCGAGCGGCAGCTCATAAGCCACACATCACGCCAGTAAATGCCAAACGACGCCTCGCTTGGTGTAAGGAGAGTAAACATTGGGCGATTGAACAATGGAAAAATTTGTGTGGATTGACGAATCACGATACACAATGTGGCGATCCGATGACAGGGTGCGAGTATGGCGAATGCCCGGTGAACGTCATCTGCCAGCGTGTGTAGTGCTAACAGTAAACTTCGTGGTGTTATGGTGTGGTCGTGTTGTTTTACGTAGCAGTATCACAGCACAGGCTTACATTGATGTTTTAAGCACCTTCTTGCTTCCCACTGTTGAGGAGCAATTCGGGGATGGCGATTGAATCTTTCTACACGATCGAGCACCTGTTAATAATGCCCGGCCTGTGGCGGGTTGGTTACACGACAATGACATCCATGTAATGGACTGGCCTGCCCAGAGTCCTAACCTGAATCCTATAGAACACTTTTGGGATGTTTTGGGACGCCGACTTCCTGCCAGGCCTCACCGACCGACATCGATACCTCTCCTCAGTGCAACATTCCGTGAAGAATGGGCTGCAATTCCCCAAGAAACCTTTAAGCACCTGATTGAACGAATGCCTGCGAGAGTGGAAGCTGTCATCAAAGCTAAGGGTGGGCCAACACCATATTGAAATCCAGCTTTACCGATGTAAGGCGCAACGAACATGTAAGTCATTTTCAGCCAGGTGTCCGGATACTTTTTATCACATAGTGTACCTAAAACCAAAGATTCTTCTGGTTTTTGTCCTGTAGATCGGCTACTGATATCGGGAATGGAAAAATCAACTTCAGATTTTTGGTTATTGCTACATTTCATTCGTAGTCCCGTACGAGATGAACTATATCCCTGCTGCGACGTTTTATGAACAGTTTTGACATAATGGAGAGGAATTGGTTTAGGAGGCTGCTGGGATGTTGTAGTCACCCTTGAAAAGCTACCAACAGCTCATGAGAAACGACAGACGGGAGCAGCGCAAGGAAAGTGGTGAAGGGGAAGACAGGGGATCGATGCTCGCGCGAAGCAGTGGGGCGCCTGCGGCCGCAGTTGCAAGCTCTGGCGGGCGTACAGCAGCACGTGTAACAGAACCACCAAAAACCAAAGCGGCTGCGCCCAGTGTGTGTTTGAATAGAAATTAAGCCCACAGTGCCCAATCTGTCATTGCTGTTCTGGAAATAGTAGGACTAACGGAGGACCTTATGGGCTCTCGACCCATCCGATTTCCTTTATACTTATAGGATATGAAAGTCAGTGTCCGGACATCAGTTACCAAAAGTAATACTATGCAACACCCCCCCCCCCTCACCGCCCCCCCCCCCCTCTCTCTCTCTCTCTCTCTCTCTCTCTCTCTCTCTCTCTCTCTCTCACACACACACACACACACACACACACACACACACACATCGCTTTCGAAGTTTAAAAGATTTCCAGATTTCTGGGTGCTGTACAGTACAAAAACACTTTGCAGTTCTTTCGGAAATTATTCGGTAGCTCAGCGAGTAGCGTAATCGGATTGTAATCTTAATGTCACTGGTTTGAATGTCGCGAGTAACATTTTTTTGGGGGGATTTTGAATTCCATATTTATTAACTAATTCAAATTTTAATTAACACATGTGGAATCTAAGAAAACATCTTTATTTTTAGTTAGTTTTCGATGAAAATGCGAATATTTACAATAAACCAAAATTTGGTACAAAAAATGCGAAACATCAGATGTTGAATGAAATACTTTTTTTACTGCTAGATGTTGAACAGTACTATTCAGTTCATCTGTTAATAAATACGAAATTTCTGAAAATTGAAAAAAAAAGAAGTCCCGTTAGCAAGATTCGAACTAACGACTTTATAATTACAAAAACGTTTACATCATTGCTTTGTTGGTTCGCTTCTATCAAATCGTCTCCGACTCTTGGTGAAACAATGAACGATGTCTCTTTACACACTCCTGGACGTTGAAGCCCGTCAGTTTTCCTGGGGCCATTCCGGTGCTTTCTTTGATGCCCTTTGTCTAGTTTCTCCTTCGGTTTCCTTTACGTTATTGACCTTCTGTTCTTCTGAGCATAACAGGCTTTTCTAGTGGGTCTTCTGATGTCTTGATATACCTTAGGTACCTGATTTAATCTGTAGTATTTTGGCCTCGAAAGATATTTTTGGTTTTATTTCTCCCTAGACTTTTGTAATATTTTAGTATATAATATCCTCAGGATACTTTCCCAGACCTACATTTCAAAAGAATCGATTTTCTTGCTATCCATTTTTTCATTGCCCGCGACTCACATCTGTGTAAAACAATGTTGCATACCAAAGTTTGTCATTTTTATTTTGGTCATTAGAAACAGTTTCCCTTCTTTTAGCTGATTGATTAATTTAATTATAGCTGCATTTCCAAGTCGATTCGTCTTCAAATTTCTTCGGAACAGGAGGTGATATTTGCTGTCTTAGATCCTAAAAATATATATTTCTGAACTTCCTAAATGATTTCTCCGTTGCCACCACATTAGTCTTCTTTTATGGTATCAAAATTTATTTTCTTTAGCCTTAGGTTAGTATGTTCATGCAGTTTCAAAGTTTATTTATAATTTTTCTTGGTAATCTAGTGTCCTCATCGAGTGAGGTGGCGCAGTGGTTAGCACACTGGACTCGCATTCTGGAGGATGACTGTTCAAACCCGCGTCCAGCCGTCCAGATTTAGGTTTTTCGTGACTTCCCAAAATCGCTTCAGGCAAATGCCAGGATGGTTCCTTTGGAAGGATACAGTCTATTTCCTTCCCCTATCTTTACCTAATCCATCTTCTGCTCCATCTCTAATGACATTGTTGTCGATAGGACTTTGAACACTAATCTCGTCCGTCCTCTTCTGGTGTCATCATAATGTGACCATAAAAAGAGTCTTCTTTTCCATATAGTCTTTGTAATGGGCTCCAGTTCGCTGTTCAGCTCTCCATTTGACACTATCCGCCATTATGCATATTTTTCGTATTCCTTATTTATGCATATTCTAGCTATTCTTCTCTCTACTTTCAGGATTTTGTCGATTTCGTTTTTCAGGAAGACGTTGAAAAGAGTTTAACTTCCGTATGTCACCTTTAGTTGTACCACCGTATTCATATGTTTTAATTTACTTTTGATTGATATACTTTTATAGTATGTAGGCAGCGTTAACTTTTGAACTTTTATCAGTCTGTTAGTTCCTTCTCGCCATACAGGTTTCTCGTCAACGTTGTATGTTATAATTTTTCCTAGCTATTTGCAGTTTTTCACTGTTTTTACTTTCATGTTATTTACTGTTATGTGGTTGATTACTAGTGGATTTGCTACCATTATTACTGTCTTTTCGAGTGGTATCTGTAGTTCTGTTTTTTGTGCTGTATTTTATAGGCTTGTTATGTGATTTCTGGCTTCTTGTATGTTGTTAGCCAGTAACGCCAAGTTATCTGCGAATCCCAAGCAATGTAAGTTTATTTGATATTTCTTGGTTCCGAGTTTTATGTCTTCAGGACTTTCGTAGTACCATTCCCTCGTCACTTGCGCCTGAGCTCAGTTGGAAAGTAATGGCGATAAACCAACTCCTTGTCTTAACTCTGTTTCAATCAGAATTAGCTCAGATATTTTTTTATAACTTTAGGTTTGGTGTTTGTTGGAGTTAAGTGTGTTATTTTTATTAATTTGCGATGAAGACCTAAATTCCTTAGTAACTTCATCATTGGAGATCTATGGATAAAGTTGTAAGTTCTTTTGAAGTCCACAAAGGCTATGACTTGTAGTCATCCGTTTCCAATTTAAAAGTGATTATCTATTCTGGGCAGCTTCTCCAGGGTCTAAAGACTCCTTGGTGTTCTTCTAGTTCCACATCAAGCTGATCTTACAGCTATGGTGTAGAATTCTTGACATGACTTTATATTCAATATACATAAGGGAAATTCCTCTATAGTTGTTTGGAATTGATTTGTCTCCTTTTTTGTGTAATGAATGGATTATAGCTGTCGTCTGATGTTCTGGTAGTTCTTTGTTCTAGATTCTGACTATTCATTGGTATAATGATACCACCACTGGTTATGCTACATATTTCCAAAGTTTCGTAATTGTTTGATCTTCTTCACTTGCTTTGTAGTTTTTGAACCCTTTCAAAGCTTTGTAGGCTTCATTGATTGTGGGTGGAGTTATATTTTCTGCTGGTGTTTTGATAGGGATATCTGTGTTTATCTGAAGTAGTTGTGGCTTATCTTCACAAGTTCGTAATTTGTTAAATATTTCTGCTAAAATGTCTGTATTTTTTCTCTACTATGGGCTATCTTACTATTTTTATCCTTTTACAGTAATGTCTTGCATTACTAATTAAACGCCCCTCCTGTTACTTCAAGTAGCTCCACAATTGTTTCCATTAGGTTGTGTAAACCACACACCATTCCACTAGACCAGGAGTGCTCGAACTTCTTAAGCTTGGGATCTACTAGGTGCAATTCAGTTCCGAGATCTACTGACGTAAAAATTCATAAATGTTTAAGCACAAATAACACTACAGCAATAACCAACCATTTTAATTACATACAATACGAAAGAAAAGTTATTTTCTCTCCGTCACAAGTTGTAGGTAGTTGTCAATTTTAAGATATTAGACGTTTGAAAAAAAAATGAAAATATAAATCATCTTAGAAGTTGAGAAGAGTTAATGGTACTACAAAACTAAA
This sequence comes from Schistocerca americana, assembly GCF_021461395.2. Taxonomy (NCBI): domain Eukaryota; kingdom Metazoa; phylum Arthropoda; class Insecta; order Orthoptera; family Acrididae; genus Schistocerca; species Schistocerca americana. The sequence continues at coordinate 413,726,265 of NC_060121.1, read as the reverse complement.
TGGCAGTCACACAAACCCCTTAAATCGTCCAGGCGTACCTAATAACAAAGATTTTGAGAAAATGGCTAGTAATTAAATGTCTATAATATTTTGGTGTTCTCTCTGCGCTCTGTGTTTGAAACGGGAAGTAAGAGAACTTGGTCGAAACTGATTTAGGAAGATACGTAGGAGGGTGTTTATTACTCTCGCACTGTTCGTTGACCTGAATATGAGCTTCGCACTAAGTTTCTTTCACAATCTAAATTGAAGTTGAATATTACTGGCACTCGCTTTCTGGAAGTCAGGGTCGTGGCAGATAACTTCGTATATATTAGCAGTTCGACTCGCCGGTAAAGAGAACGAGAGGACTTCTCTTATGTGTTCAGCACTAAACGTTTCACTGCCCCCGCCTCCGTGTGGCTGTTACCGGCTGTCGTTCTTTCTCCCGTTACTTGGCGCTCATCTGTACTAACTTGATCTCGTTCCTCACGAGCCGCGTTAGTCTTGGGGCGCCTTGCCACGGATCGAGTGGCTGCCCCCGTCGGAGGTTCGAGTCCTCCCTCGGTCATGGGTGTGTGTCTTGTCCATAGTGTAAGTTAGATTAAGTAGTGTGTACGCTTAGGGACCGATGTCTTCAGCAGTTTGGCCCCATAATCCTTACCACAAATTTCTAAATTTCGTTCCTCACACGGGGAAATTCCTTCTGATGTACAGTTGTGATAATTTCTTCATCCTCGCTGTTATGCACTCTCTGTCAAAGATTTATTTAGATGCATTTCATTGTTCGCCGTTGGCCTATTAAGAGTCTCAGGAATCTGAAATGAATGGGCTCTTCTTTCAGGCATACGTAACCGTTTGTTGGTGACTGCATTTGATCGTTTTCTTTCTTTATCGCGATTACTGCTCCTGGCAGTCTTAATCATGGTGTCTACCACGTAATTTTACCTGATCGTGGCGTGATAACGCACACAGAACCAATTTATTGAAACCTGCTCGTTTATTCTTAGGCAGATGTCCTTCATTTGGTTTCGGCAGTCATAAGACTGTTATCGGTATAGGGAATGGAACCAGCCTTCTTTTCCTCGCAGATTTGCGAGCTTCCCTATACATTGGACTCTCTCGCTCACTACACGTAATGATTGCTGTTAAGTGCCTCTGTCCACACGGTTTTTCAAACTTAAGTCAAGGCCATAGATGCCACATGTAGCGGACTCTTTAAGAGTGGCTGTCGTCATGTTTGTTAAAATGAAATGTGTTTTAGCATTCAGAAGTGGGCACATTTTACCGTTCTATTTTACTGTGTGCGTGGTTTTTTTTTTCTTTCTTTCTGAGAAGTACGAGATTTTGGGTGCCGAATGAAGTGATTTGGATCTGGGTAACGGGTAGCTACGGTGCTTGTGGTTGATGCTGGGCAGTGCCAAGTTACGCTGACAGATGCACCGAGAAGAATGCTGGGATTTGTTCTGTAATGTCTAATGTGTCAACAACATGTGAGAGATTTCTTATTCATGTTATTGACAGTTACCCATTGACACAAATACAGAAGCGTGCGGGATTTGATGATGAGTGCAGCGTAACGCGAAATAAATAACCAGAGTGCACATGTCAACAGAGTAGCACCGATTTGGAGGCTATACCAGCTTTTCCATTTATGAAAGACCGTCATAAAAACATAGACAAAGCCAAAATATCCGGTAAAACTGAACAGATGCTTAAATGTTTCTCGGGCTTTAGACAGGATATAGTTATAGTAGCAACACAATACTTCTAGGAGCAGCACTCAAGTAGCTTACGGTAATTTTAGGGTTCTACAGAAAAAGGTCTCTAAAATTCACATTGTGAACTGGATTCGTACGGATGAGTCTGATTTAAATTTTTGCGTGGTTTCTAAATCACTTGAGGTGAATGTCCGATGATTCAAACAAAAAAAGGTAACATGCAATTTATGTTCTGAACTCTCTTCAGTTTATGTATCGACGTGACGCTCCATTTTCAATCTTCGTTCCTTTAGTTAACTCACGGACAGAGAGAATTTGGCCCTGTGGCTTAAGCTACTATTGTTTTGTGAGCTTTACTGTGGTGTCTCCACTGTAGTTGCTCAAGTTAATACGGCATTTGGACAGGAAAGATTTAGCTGCAATGAGATTGGGAGTGCAGGGCCATTAATTGCCCATTGAAACACAACTAGACAGCGGGAAAATGCTCCTATCGGAGCAAAAAAAAGGCGAATATGCTTCTGTTTATAAAGACTGTCACTGAAAAGTGCGGTAGCAGCTGTTTAATTCTACCATCCTCAGCACCTTTAAAACTTTGCCCAAAAATCTTGGCTTGCGAACGTATTTGCGCCCTTTTTAAAATGCAACTCACCCCTCTCTCCCACAAGGTCCCGTAACTGTAACACACTCACACCCACTAGTCCATCCCTGTAAGTCACTCCCACCCACACGCTCCCACTTGCCCATTCTCACTTATTCAGCGCGACTCATTGTCATATGTGTCTCTCTGTCGTCGTCTCCTGTCTTACAGCCACAGTACCCTTCGCCCCCCCCCCTCCTCCTCCTCCTCCTCCTCCTCCTACTACTACTACTACTACTACTACTACTGCTGCTGTCGCCACTCACTGTCATTGCCCCCCTCTTGGTCTCTCTTACTGCTACTATCTCATTCATTCCTTCCCACTGCTGCTGTCACTTCTCACTGTCGCCGTTTCTCTCTTCCTCATTGTCCCTCTCCCATCGGCAATGTCTCCTTCACTCTTTCCTATCACTATTTGTCGTTGTCAATTATGTTCCTCTGCCACTGTGTCCCTCTCTCTCCGTTTCACTGCCATTGTGTCTTTCGCTTTTTCTACACCACAACCACTGCCTGCTATCTTCCAGTAATTATTATTTTTCTGTCTCTTACCCACAACCACAGTCTCCTCCTCTCTCGGCATAAAAAAGCGCGAATGCGTTCGCAAGCTTAAATATTTGGGAGAAATTTTAAAGGTGCTGAGGCAGGTAGTAAGAGGCAGGTGGTACCCCATTTTTCAATCACTCTCTTAAAGAGAAGCATATTCTCCTTTTTGTGCTCTGATAGGAGCATTTTTCCGCTGGTTCCCTTCTTTTCCCCGCCACGGCGGGATAGGTCACTCATATTGAAAGAATTTGTGGGCCAGTAAAATTTTGATAGTTTGCTAACGTGAAATTGAAGTAACAGAGGACTAATTTTACACCTCAGACCTCAACTTCCGTGCACAGAAAATTTGTGTGTGGTACAGTATTAGAACGTGGGATTCCCAGATCCCTTCTGATGATAACCGCACTCTTTACAGTGTTTTTATTTGTGCTACGTCACTTTATTAACTACGCTTTCGCCTCAACACCGTATTTTACGTGTACGTCTTGGAATCCGCGGCTCGGTTTTAGTACGAAAAGTGATAAAAACCTTTTCTTCGAGGGGCGGGGGCGGGGGGGGGTCTCGAAGGAACCGCCCATGAGCCAATGGTGCCTCCATAAGCCCCTTAAGGCTCACAGTAGACCAAATCAAATAATAAAAAAAAAGTCAAAGTCCAATGTGCTCCATTTGCCTAAGCAGGAGAAGGTGTACAGTATTCATACTTCCATCCTATACTTTAAAATGGTGACCCTAAGACGATCCTTTTGTTGGGTATACAAATGGTCCAGCCCAAGTACAATCCAAAAAACTGGATTCTACTCCTCTATCACGAATAGAACCTAGTGTTGCTGCCTCTGGATCACGGGGTCCCGGGTTCGATTCCGGCCGGGTTGGGGACTTTCTCTGTCCGAGGACTACGTGTTTTTGTTGTTCTCATCATTTCATCAGCATCATTCGTGACAGTGGCTAGATTGGACTGTGTAAAATATTTGGACTGTGTAAAATATTTGGACTGTGTAAAATATTTGGACTGTGTAAAATATTTGGACTGTGTAAAATATTTGGACTGTGTAAAATATTTGGACTGTGTAAAATATTTGGACTGTGTAAAATATTTGGACTGTGTAAAATATTTGGACTTTGCACGGGCCCTGATGACCGCGCAGTTGAACGTCCCACAAACCGCAAACCAAACGAATAGAACCCGAGATATGAACCTCGGAAGAATCCCGTTTTTATGGTCGGCGCTTTGAAACATATTAGATAGCGCATGCTGTTGCTTGCGTACCGATAGCAGCACAAGTACTTGTTGCACAAGGATGTTGCAGGTAAAGACTCCATAACTTTGATATTGTATGTTTAATGCTGTAACATAGGGTCCATAGTGATTCCTTCAGGGCGAGTCATAGATAACACTGATTTTTCGTCAGTTTTTTCGTATCCTTGCTAGGCGTTTGTTTAGGACGTTAGGATCGGATGTATCTCTGTTGTGTTTAGAAAATAATTCTGAACTGCTTACAATAACATCTCTTTTGAATTCTTAAACTGAAAATCCTGACGTGGTGTGAGGCAGCACAGTGATTAACAACCTGGATTCTCAGTTGGGAGGAGGGTGGTACAAATCCGCGTCCTCCCACACAGATTCAGAGCTTAAGGGAGATGTCGGGATGTTCCCTTTGAATAGAACATGCTCAGATTCCTTCCCTTGTGTTCTTTCTCTAATAACCTTGTCGCGATGGGGCGTCAAATCCCAGCCTTCCCTCTGGTCTGAACCGCCGAAAGAGTGCGTCATCAATCTCTTCGAATGTGTAGCTGGTGAGATTCAATGTTTTAAATGTATCCGTACTTGATACCAATCGGCAATAACAGATTGTAAAATTGAGTCTTTGTCAAATTTATTTTTACAGATAATCGGATTCTCCTTTACAATTATCATCAGCTCTTAGAAGGTAGCAACTCAGAAAGCGCATAATGCTTAGATGTATTGACTGGCAGTGTTAATATCAATCACCTCTGTAAGGCCGGAACCGTTTGTCTGTAGAGATAAAATATGATAAAATCTGTGAATCGTTAAGATTTATTTAGACACTAAGGTAACCGCTCTCCGCCGAAGATCAAAGCGATTTTATTAACAGGTGCATTGTGCTCTCATCCTCCTGTGAAGGATCGTGTTCGGGGCGTAAGGACATCTAAGATACTGTCGACAAATTTGCATGCACTGGGACAATAATTTTCAATCGTGCACCATTCGTAGCTTGAGCTTTCCGTGTCGCAATCGATTCCCATTTTCTAGCGGCTTTTTGTGACCAGTGGTTCGTCTCATATACAGCCTCGTTGATGGAATGTTATGTCACTACAGAAAAAGATGACACCTGGAGTCATGAGACAGTGATGACTAACTGCGGCGTGCTTCCGGCGGACTACCAGCGTGCCGTGTTATTCTTCGAAAAGTGAGGAATAGACAGCAACGACACTTAGAGTAATGTATGAGACCAGAGAGTGAATAAAATATTTAGGGAAAAACAGCAAAATGGTGTTTCAGTCTCTCGTTCCAACAAAGAAAAGCTGTACTATGTGTAGAAATTCCTGGCAAATTCTCACAGCTTCCTAACTCATTTGCCAAGCGGTTTTTGATGTAGATACAGAAACCTTTAGAACGACAAAACTAGTTCGTAGCTAGTTGCAAGAGTTGTGTTTGTCATGAAGCGATGCAGCAAGTCTTGAGGTGCCAATGTTGGATTTTATTTCGTCAGCTCACCTACATAAACGACGCTGTTAAGTATTCAAAATAGCTGTGCACAGCCATATACTGGAGCGCTCTGTATCTGAACTCCACACTTCTCAGCGTTGATTCGTGGACCTTTTCAATTTCAAAGATTACAGCACGGCATGAAGTGAGTTCATGTCCTGCATCGTGCAGTCCACAGAAATCACAATAACTAAGTAATAATATGTATCCGAGAGCGCCGTATAAACTTCCTTAGAATTAGTATTTTTGTGCGAGAATCTAGCAAACCACGGATATTAAAAGTATGCAACACTGGTAAGGCCTATCGTATCTGGGCTTCGTGTTCGTAATTGTATTGAATATGGAACGGTTACGAACCTGTGCGTGCGAATTTTATTTCAGGTGCGCTGATCGGAACGAGTCGTATTGCGCTTAAGTAATAATAATAATCAGGGTTATATTCAGTCGCTAATACACGAATACGCAGATAGTTTAAAAAAACAGTGACGGTAAGGAGACGATACTAGGCAACTGGTGGCTCTGTGTGATATTCAGGAAATGAATACACTGCTTGACAGTTGTTAAGAAACAGACATTGTTAGAGAGGAATAATCGCAGGTCGTGATGGACGACGTAAAACAGTAAAATGTTTGTATCGAAATATGTTGCAGATTTCATCACGTGGGAAAGCAGGATAAGACACAGATAACATTTGCGTCTGATACAGGTCAGACTCTCAAGGGTACTACTGCACATTTTGCACCTGTTACTCAAGCTGGGTACCAAACTGTTGAGGAGTCATAAATGTAAATGTCGTGTGACTGGGCTTCCCGTCGGGTAGACCGTTCGCCGGGTGCAAGTCTTTGACGCCACTTCGGCGACTTGCGCGTCGATGGGGATGAAATGATGGTGATTAGAACAACACAACACTCTTGGGCGGAGAAATTCTCCTACCCAGCCGGGAATCGAACCTGGGCCCTTAGGACTGACGTTCTGTCGCGCTGACCACTCAACTACCGGGGGCGGAGTTGAGGAGTCCTTCGAAGCTGTTACTCCACTCCTCTACCAAGGCGGTTTTGAGTTCCTGCATTGTTCGGAGACGGGGTATTCTTTAAGAAACATGTCTGCCAAGAGCATGCCAAGCATGCATGCTTTATAGGGTGTAGGTCAAGGACGTACACAGGCCATGTCTTACGTTCAGTACCTTAACTTTCCAGTGTGTCAAGACACATCAACGTGTGTGTGTGTGTGTGTGTGTGTGTGTGTGTGTGTGTGTGTGTGTGTGTGTGTGTGGGAGGGGGATGCATTGTCATCCACAAACAGAATTTCGGGAACTGCCGCAATCCTAAACAGACGTATATAATCCAGAATAGTATCCCTACAATAACGCTGTGCTGCAACGGGACCTCGCACAAAGATATGCAGCGGTTTTCGGCCATTGCGCATAATGCCTGCCCAAACCGTGCTGCCTATGCCATACCGATGACATTCATGAACATTGTGCGGTGTGTAACGTGTCCCCCCACCCCTCTCCACACTAACTGGTGGCCAGAATCACTTGCCACCTTGAAGCGGATTCGTCGGAGAACAACACTCTGGATGATTGTTGTTGACCCAACCAACATGCTCCCTACAGCCCCGAACTCTGGTTGAAGTGGGATGCATTTAACAGTTTCCGAGCATACAGACCAACCTGAAATGGTTCTGGCCGAGACAAGTGTAGCGGTAGCGGTTGCAAGGTCTGAAGCGATCTGCCCAGAAGTGAGATGTGTCTTCCTTTTCGCCACTAGGGTATGGAGTAATAGATCGCGTACGACCACCGGCATATTTTAGCACAGCATTTTCACCTTCAGCGATCATCTTTAGTCGCGAAATGACGCTCTTGGACACACCTATTACTGTGGGTACAGTAGAGAGACTTTAACGGGCTTCGAGCCGTCCAGCTGCTCGTCCACGATCAGATGATATCTTGCAGATATGTTGCCGTACCATATGGAATATCGCACTAATCGATTCCACAACCATCTACGTCAAATGCCGTACTGCATGAACTGTCGAATGCATACGGAGCGTTCGTGCAGAGGCTTCATTGCAGTTAACACGTCACGCCCTCTACATTTACTGTTATTGTCATTGGTCGGGTGCCCCGTTGCAATTATCGGTTGTTCCGTAACACCCGTCAAGCAGTGTAATTGCATCAGTTTTACAGTGTCCATATGCGTCACACTTTCGTCTTATGAATGGCCTAAGAAGTGGAGATTTTACAGGCATCACAGTAAAACTACTGAAAGATTTCTTCAAAGTGGCGTCAGAACCATCGAGAAAATTGCTCATCAGAACAGACACCCAGGATCAGTGTTTTGGAGGAAGCCCTGCCCGAGAATTGCTGCTCAGAATGCGTGCCTGCTCAGAGTTACCAGAGAGTAGTCGCCATAATTGATGTCAAGTTTTTAAAGGGAGCCTAAAAGTAAATCTAAATGTGCGCGGTATATGTGACAATAACTGGCAAACACACTTCCTTGACCGCTCGACCTGGCGGAAAACCAGTCATAAACGAATAGCACTCTGACAAGCAGAGACGTAATGCAACAGTGGAAAAGGGCAAAAAAGGAAGGCTGACTGGAACCTGGACGGGTCGAGAAAAAACACCTTTTGATGCCATAGTAACCACTGTAGAATATCGAGCTGGTCAGTCACCTAGAAACTCTTTCATCGAGAAACCTCATAGTTGTCTATGGTTTCTTATACGTTTTCTGTAATACGAACTATTCCGATGATTTGAAAATCTTCGTGTTTCTAAATCAAGCTGCAGCTATATTCTGTCGGGTCGCTACTGTTCGTTGTCTTCTTGCAGTTAAAGCTCAACACGTCACTTTAACGAACAAAAGCGACATATGTAAAGGTAATATCAGAAGTAACCAAAGGAAGTGTGACAAGGCCGATACTGTTTATAATATACGACGTAATTCAAAAGTAACTGTACACACTTTGTGGCTGTAATGTATGCATCAAAATAAGAGTAAACTGTACCAGGTGTAGCAATATGAAACAGGAATTTCCCTATAGATTGTTTTAGCCGTCGGTGTAGGACCCGTGAGACCGCGCCTGCAGCGCCACTGCTTCCTGTAACGTTGAAGGCGAATGCAACAAACAGTAATCCAAGTTCCATACATTGGTATCTGTTTAAAACGGTAAACATGCCGAGTATTGTGCTTGCGAACTACGATTTGCGGACCGCATTAGTTTTCTGTTATAATGTGAAGAAAATTGCTGCAGAATCGCATCAAATGCTTGTCGAAGCTGTCGGCGAACATGCTTTTGGGAAAACAGTGTTTTGAGTGGTTCAAAAAATTCAGAAGTGGTGCTTTTGACGTGAGAAACGACGAGTGCGTGAAACCAACGGAAATGTTCGAAGACCACAAATTGCAGACTTTTTGGGTGAAGATGATACTGAAGCCCAACAAGAATTTGCAGACCAATTGAATGTGACGCAGAAAGCCCTCTGTCTTCGGTTGAAAGCTATGGGAAGGTGCAGAAAGTGAGGTAAATGAGCTGAATGAAAGACAGCAAGCAGATCGAAAGATCACTTGTGAAATGCTGCTCGCCAGATACAGAAGAGAGTCGTTTCTTCATCGAATAGTGACAGCAAACCAACGACATCCACTGTAAGACCAAATCGCTTTGGGAAGAAGACAATGCTGTGTGTTTGGTGGGATCAGAAGGGTGTCGTCTATTATGAGCTGCTAAAACCTGGTGAAACCGTTAACACTGATCGCTACCAACAGAAAATGATAGATTTAAATTGAGCATCACGTGAAAAACGACCGGAATATGGAAAAAAGGCAGCACAAAGTCATTGCTCCAGCTCCACGATAACGCCCCGCCACACACAGCAAAACATGTCAGGGAAACGATCGAGGTGTTCAGTTGGGAAATAAAAGGGCATGCAGCTTATTCTCCAGACTTGGCTCCATCCGATTATCATCTGCATTACTGGGACACGCTTTCGCTGAACAACGCCTCAATTCGGATGAAAATGTACATGCCGGAGAGGTGGGAGAAATGTATAAATAACAATGTAGATTATTTTGAATAAAATGTTGTTTACCAGTTTCAAACAACAGACGTGTAATTATTGCAACCAAATTCAGGATTCATACTTCTACACCTGGTAAAATAAAGTTCTGTCTGAAATTACTTTTATTTCGAGTTATGATGCATAATGTTATTCGTGGTAGAAATTATATCATGGGCCAGTGCAGGGTTTTGCCGTGTCGTGTTCGCCTGCATTTCGATTGATGTTGCTTTGTACACCCCTCTACGCTGTTCGGTTAATTCGGCGCAAAATGCGTTTGTTTACTTGCCTTCGGTGTGGCCCGTTGTACTCCATGGTGCTGTTGTAGCGTAGCGGCGCCCGACGTACTACATACAATGAGATACAAAAATATTGCCCGACCCAAATAATTTGGAGTCGAACAGGCCATTGCGCATACCCAAGTCAAAATTCGCAGTGTTCACAACTCAGCTCCAGTTTGGTGTTTACATCGTCAAATAAAAGCAATATAATAGTTAGGATAAGTATATGTCGCGATTCATTACAATTTAACGGCTCGTCGAGAACTTCTCTCGAAAGATTAAAGGACCATGGAATCAGGTCCCGTCGTGCTCCCATCAGAGAACCGTTGTCTGGCGAACAAACAGTAGATAGACAGCAATTGAGAGTTCCGAGGAAGATTGTAGTTGGAGGAAAGTCATTTTCTCAGAGTGCGCAGTTGAGTCCACGTGCAGTGGTCCTGCTTGACAACGATATGACGCACGCTTCTTGACCATACGCGTTAGAAGCGGACACGTAAGTGCGAAATGTTGGGAGTAGATGTCTTACATAGATACAGGAACTTTAGAACGTATCCAAGACAAATTCAATTCAGCATGCTTTGAACATTTCCTTGAAAATATAATCAGCCATGGTTCTCGACTTTGGTACACCGAAGGACTTGTCGCTTACCAACACGATAATCACCCATCACTTACTAGCATTAGGATTTTGAGCTGGTTTTAAAGGAGGGAGAATGTTATTCAGTGCCTTCCGTGGCCTCCAAAGTCACCTGAATCTAATCCCAGAGAGCTTCAGCATACCCTCGTCTGGGAATTGTGAGCGCCCTGTTGGATCTGTTTCATTCATCATGGGAGAGAATTGTTATCGATGAGGACTTTTCCCATAGACTTGTCAATTCTGTGTTTCGAACGCTCCAAGCTGTTCTTGATGCCAGCGGCGTGTGGACAAAATATTGAAAGTATACATAGCCCACTCTATATTGTATTTCATTTTTCTGTGAAAGGCCTGTATAGTTATTAGACCAAAAATGTTAATTTCAAAATACAAATCCACTTGCTATTATATTATTTGTATTTTTATTGGAGATCAGATGAATATCACCGTCCAGGGAAGATTATTTTTGTGAGAGGTCACATGAGTATCACCCTCCAACGATGATAATTTTTGCTGTTATGGGAGGGCAGATAAATATTACCTTCCAAGGAAGATTATTTTTAGATATCAAATTCAGAAACCATAATTAGTTGTTTACCGAAGAGAATATTGAAAAACTAAAAAAAGAAAATATAATTTAATAACAAAAAGTAAATAAAGCACGAAACATTTGCGACGCAATAAAAAAACGGCTGCGCTAAGATTCGATCTGACACATACAACAGCTACCAGTACAGTAAGCTGATACGCTACCAAAGACTTACCGATCTCTTGTTTAGCATAGCGGTCGAATATTCTTATCATAGTTGAAGAACGAATATTAAACTGGAAACACCAGATACTGGAAGGCACGTCCACTCGTTCGCGTAATCCACGCGTAAGGACTTTGAAAATATGCCAATCAGCTGATACGTTTCGCTTTGCTGAAAACTATAAAGATATCAGGTGGCGGACGAAGTAATTACAAATAAATTCATCCATTTTCAATATTTTTATTAAGACCATTTCTCTGTCTGTTTAGAGATTAGACTACTATAAAATGAAATCTTTTGAAAGAATATGGAACCTAGAAAAGCCTACAACTGCATAATTTGTAGCGAATTAAGATTTAAAATATTACCTGCACAGGTCTAATTTTTTTTAAAAAAGAAGACAGTTGACTCCTGTTTGAACGCTCGTGCTTTGCGTTCGTAAACCGTCAGCCTATCCACTCAGCCATTGAAACAGATTTGAAACGTTCGTCGTTGTAGTAATTGTACAGACGCGGAGTTCTTATATTTCAACGGTTTCAACCTGCTTGAATAATGGTTTTTCGAAAGAAATGATACGATGAGTTAAACTGCATTGAATCTCGACATATACTGATCCTAACTATTATGTTGCTTCTATTTGACGATGTAAACACGGAGCTGAAGCTGCACACACAGCTAGAGTTGTGAGCAGTGGACACTTCCGTACGTGTGCATGCGAAATGCTCTGTTCATCGACTGTAAATTACTCAGACCGGGCAATCTTTTTCTCTCTCATTGTACATGCATTCTGGCTGTAATTCATAGACTGCAGTCGCTGCGTACGGTACAATGGCGTATTCAAACGGTGAGTACGTGGACATGCATCTCCTTTACGGTGCAGCAGCAGAAGGCAATGCACGAGCAGCAAGACGACGATGAATTGGAATGTTTTCCAACAGCAGAGTACCAAACCATCAGACTTTCACAGCTGGGGACAGGCGTTTAAGGGAATATAGAATTCTTGCTGCGCCACGCTTAGGTCGGCCTCAGTTAGTTGGGGTGGGTGTTAAGAACGTCCTGGAATGGTTGGTTGGTTGGTTCGGGGGGAGGGGACCAAACAGCGAGGTCATCGGTCCCATCGGGTTAAAGAAGGATGGGGAAGGAAGTCTGCTGTGCCCTTTCAGAGGAGCCATTCCGGCATTTGCCCGAAGCGATTTAAGGAAATCACGGAAAACACTAATCAGGATGGCCGGACACGGGCTTGAACCGTCGTCCTCCCTAACGAGAGTTCAGTGTGTTAACCTTTGCGCCACCTCGCTCGGTGCTGGAAATGGTAGATGAAGAAACGACCGTAAGTACCTTCCGTATGTGTCACCGCTAGGGTTCCTCAATGAACTGTATGGCACCTGCTTCGGAGACAGCAATTACAACCATTTCACCTGCACAAGGTTCAGGAGCTGATATCTGTAGACTACACTAGACGTCAGAATTTCTGTCAGTGGTTACTCGAGCGCCATGCTGCTGATACATTGTTCGCTCGTCGGGTACTGCTACGGATGAGGGAGACTTCACCCGTACGGGTATCGTGAACGCTTATAACATGCGGGAGTCGGCGTATGAACATCCTCGCTTAACTACTGTACGAGGATGTCAGCATCGTTTTGCAGTGGACATTTGAAGTAGTACAGTTGACAGTCAGTTACTAGGACCGCATATGATTTCACTGCGCCTGCCTGGCAGAGTGTATCAGAAGTTTTTGGAACATGGTCTGCGTCATGTTGTCCCACTCGCTACACAAACTTTCTTATGGTTTATGCGTGATCGTACCCCTGCACATTTTAGTCGGGAGACAAAATATCTCAATGTTGTTTATCCTGATAAGTGGATAGGTCGTGCAGGACCAGTTGCTTGGCCCGCCAGATGTTAGGGTCGTAACCCCTGGACTTCTACCTTTGAGGCCGTCTCAGGGAGCTAATCTACGATGTTGCAATTGAGCTTGTAGCACAACTACAGCAGATAGCTGAAAATGGCTGTGCAACTATGCAAAATGAGATGAACGGAACCTGTGACATTCCGAGAGCATTAGGACGTCGGGCATGTCAATGCCTTCGTCTGCGTGGACATCATTTTGAACATGTTGTGGAATAAGTGTACAGTACGTAGTTCTGTTGAATTTCAGATCCCTTCGCGTCAGTTGATTTCTGACAAGAATTGATTTTGTGTGATTTGTGTTGCACTTGTGATCCACACTCTTCTCCATAACTCTGAACTAAAACAGTTTCATACAAAACATTTTTTAAACATTTTCTCTTGTTTTGAGGCATACTTTACATCTACGAAGTGTGTACAGTTACTTATGAACCAGTCTGTACACCGTGTAAGTTGGTGGTTCCCAACCTGTCTTATATCATTACCCCTGAATGTAGTCAGACATTAGTTAGTACTTCCACCCTCCCCCGCCTTCAGTTGCCTGTCTCCCCCACAACTTTAGCACCTAACAAAACTGAAGAATGAAAGACTGCAAATCGCAAGTGCTACCCACAACTCCTCCTCAAAGAAGAAAGCTAACTATCCACAGCGAGGTGGACACTTGCTACGAAACATAATTTCCCTGCATTACTCTTCTCCATTGCGGCAGTTGTTTGACCTGCACTCTGCAGCCCCATTTAAAATCAAACTTATATAGTTACTGCTGTGTCGTGCTGTCAATTAACTCATTTATCTGTTTAGAAGCGAGTAATGAAGCAATTTCTGGATGACTGCAGGTACTATCTACAATTTAGAGAAGGCATTTTCTTGAGATATTTAGCATTCATTACGTTTATGTCTCACTTTTATAATCAGCAATCTACGGGACAGTCCATGTGCGTAGTGAGTGGACCCTGTGAGGAACCTGTAATCTCACCACATGAATGCTACTAATTGAGAAAAAGTAATTATTGATAATTGTTTTATAAACAGTATGAGAGTCTTACAAAATTGTGATAGTAGCAATGATCTTTTGAAAATAATTTAGTTTCGTGACTGAAACAGAATCATATCGTTTAGTTTGTACCCCTCAGAAAAATTCATTTTACCCCCTAAGGAGGTAATTACCCTCAGGTTGGGAGCCACTGGTGTGAATGATCAGATCCATAAGCTGTTCGCAGAGGATGTGATTCTCATTAAAGAGACGGCAACAGCAGAAGACCGTAGTTAAGTGCAGGAAGACCTGCAGAGGACAGATGCAGCCAGTGGCAGTTGGCTCTGAACGCCTGCCTGGCAGAGTGGTTCAAATGGCTCTGAGCACTATGGGACTCAACTGCTGAGGTCATTAGTCCCCTAGAACTTAGAACTAGTTAAACCTAACTAACCTAAGGACATCACAAACATCCATGCCCGAGGCAGGATTCTAACCTGCGACCGTAGCGGTCTTGCGGTTCCAGACTGCAGCGCCTTTAACCGCACGGCCACTTCGGTCGGCGCCTGGCAGAGTGTATCAGAAGTTTTTGGAACATGGTCTGCGTCATGTAAATGTAGCATACTACGCATTATCAGTCAAAGAAATCCGGTACTGTTCGATTAGACTATTGGCGACAAATTAATCACATTAAACAAATCCTAGAGAAATCAAATGCCTATCCCTCCTTGAGAGAATCTTACGGAAATGTAATTCACCCCACGCCCTTACACGCAGGCCCAAATCTCGATAAATGACCACAAAGAAAGTCAGAGCTAGTACGCAGCTTTTCCGACAAGCATTCCTCCCACGCGCCATTCGCAAATGAACAGGGAAAGGGACAGTGGTGATACCAAATGTACTATTCCATCACACAAAGTAAGATGGCTTGCGGAGATTAGATGGAAATGTAAACATGGGTTAGTTATAACTTCATCGCCGGCCGGGGTGGCCGAGCGGTTTTAGGCGTTTCAGTCCGGAACCGCGCGACCGCTACGGTCGCAGGTTCGAATCCTGCCTCGGGCATGGATGTCTGTGATGTCCTTAGGTTAGTTATGTTTAAGTACTTCTAAGTTGGACTGATGACCTCAGAAGTTAAGTGCCGTAGTGCTCAGAGCCATTTTTTTTAAATAACTTCATCAAAGAGTAAGAAGAGAAAGAAGCAAGAAATGTACTTGAAAGAGACCTCTATACACGTTGCAAAATTTTACAATGAATATTTCGGATATTTTACTGCACTATAGCCGTAAGCTCCATAGTGCACAGCGACAGAAACAGCAACAAGTTTAGCGCCTGTCTAGTTGCGTGCGGTGACGTACATTACAGCTGTTCCGAAGAGGAAGCTCCGAATTAGGGGTCGAGGCGGTGTGGGAGCAAATTGATTGTGGCTTCCCGGCCTCTGTAATGCAGAAATGTGTCTCGGGGGTTCCCTTGTGCGAGGCGCAGCTAATTGGCCGGCGCAGCCCCCCTCCCCTTGCGCCACCTGACCTTTCTGCAGCCCCAGCCACGCGCCCCGCCCGATCCATAGCCGGCCGTCTCGTGTGCCGGGCACCGCCCACCCCTCCTGTCGGACGCTAGCCCTGCTACCGAAATAGTCACAAGCCACTATGTTATTGTTGTTGTCAACCGGGGGCTACTATAAGTATCAGAAGGGTCACGTATCATCACCTCAGAACCAGGGCCGGTTGAAGGTCTCGTGGTCAGTAGCACTGATGAATCTCGCCCCTCCTCCCGCCCCCCACCCCCGGTTCCCCCTCAGCCATGTGAATTCATATCCCAAAAAAGTATTATTTGTCAAATATATAATGTGACGTATATTTCATTGATTGCAGCACTAGTTCGCTTTTTATGAATAACAAGTCTCTTGCAGACCTTCGGAAGAACATAATTATAGTCGTGGCGGCAAAACTGCTCGTGTTGTAAGATCCATAATGAAGTAGCAAGAACGAGTCACCGAGAAGTCATCACCTTCCTCTCAGTTTCCTTCATAGCATCGACTTCTGTTTGTCTGTAGGAAGCGTCAGTGAAAAGAACGAAACTTTACTTGTAATCCACATGCGACCGTAGCATTGGCCTTGCATGGCCCTAGGACGAGAGAGACTTTGTGACATCTCCATTTATACATGGTGGCTACATACTCTGCACATTCTTCGGAGTCTGTTGACAAGGTCACAAACAGAATCCATGCAGTTGAAAAGCATCAATGCTTATATCCAGCATCACCAAGAAAGGCCAATTATCACTTATATAAACCAGTTAGTTGGCTGGAAAGAGCAATCCGGCAGGATTTTTGTAAATGTTAACTTGTCGGCGCATTCTTATTTGACGTACAAAAGGTAGGCGTATCATACCGAATGGGGCCATCACATTTTGCTGACCATCCTTGACCGGGATTTTTGATGCCCCCTATCGATTTTTATATGTCAGTTTTTATTCCACCGGTTGTTTTCAGTTGGAGTTGGCATATCTCTCAGCTCTCCATGGATCCAAGAGGACGGCGTCCCTTCGGGCTCCAGTCTGACAAACACACTTCCTCGTCGCTGTTAATCGGCTAGTGACCTCTGTCGACCAGTGGTCGGCCCCGCGCTGTGTGTCGACGACATTTCAATCTAGTATAGCTGCCAATACATAACCTCGGCTGAACACCAGCCCCAGTGAGGCATATAAAGGACCTACGCTTAGATGCTTTTCTCATGCTTTCCAATTCTGTCCGGCGAAAATGCGAGCTGCTGTATATCTGTCGTCATTCGATGGTACAACCTGACTTAGAACTCTAATTTGGCACCCAGCACTTGAACGCTGTTGCACAGTCCCGATTTTTGGGGCTTGCTTTAACTAAAGCTGAAGTAAGTCCCATGTTTATCAACTAAAAACTAGCTGTATGCAGAAGCTTCACGCTATTTGCTTTCTAGCTCCTTCCTTTTGGGGGTGCGGATCATGTTTCCCTGCTCTGTATATACCGGGACCCTGGTCTCGTCCTCATTGGCCTATGGTTGATGGATTTGTAGCTCAGCAACACCTTCTGGACTAGTCCTGTAGACGGTCTCCTTGCCGAATTGAGGATGTTACCTCTTCCTCACTTTTGCAGTTACCATCCGACGATCTCTCATTTCATCAAATTCTTTTGCATACGGCCTTCTGGCACCCGCCCTCGTGTAGGATTCCCAATTGGAATGATCCTCGATGCCCTCTGCCTGGATCTTTCGAATGTGCTCCCTGTTTTCCTGCACACCCCTTCTTTGTTAGTACCCATCATTTCCGCTGATTCCTCTAAACGTGTACATAGGATGGGTTACAGTTTCAAATCTCCCGCCGCTGAGGAACATCATTTGTTACTGAAGCCGTTAATGTTTTTAGTGGGACAAGGGGTGCCAATAACCAGTAACAGTGCCCTACGTTTTATTAAGCAGACCTCCCTCAACAGCGTTTTAATTTATGTTGACTCGGTGAGTAGTCTCCAGTCTATTCTTGTCACCCAGTGATACCTGCTATTCATAACCTTCTCTCTGACCTTAGTCAGGCTGGCCGCGGTGGCCAACCGGTTCTAGGAGCTTCAGTCCGGAACCGCGCGACTGCTACAGTCGCAGGTTCGAATCCTGCCTCGGGCATGGATGTGTGTGATGTCCTTAGGCCAGTTAGGTTTAAGTAGTTCTAAGTTCTAGGGGACTGATGACCTCAGATGTTAAGTCCCATAGTGCTCAGAGCCATTTTTTAACCTTAGTCATACTGCCTGCACAGTTGTCTTTCTCTAGGTCCCGGATGTATCGGGGAATGTTCTGGCCGATCGTGTGGCTAGAGAAGTGATAACTCTCCCAATAGTCGCTTTGACAATAAAATTCCAGGTTTGCATTTGTGGTTCCGAGTAAGATCTCTCCTCACTCGGGGATGGAAACAATTATCAAGGTAGGAATTTGCTGTCCAAAGCCGCCTTCGCATTGATCGTACCAGATTAACCTCTAGTTTTATCTTATGTGAGAAGCCACTCCGACGTTGAGATTGTGAGCCCTTCCAGACAGTAGTCTACATCCTGGTAGGGGGGTTTACTTCTGGCTCTCTGAGTAGAACATAGTCTTCCGGATTCTTTTCCTCTACTATTGACAGACGATGCAAGGATAGTTGAAAGGGCTCTTTGTTTTCTCCGATAATGTAGTCTTTATTCTGAGGTTTACTGCTTTAAACTACTTTCGGGGTGGCGGTGGGTGATTGGGTTTGGACACCTCCCGTCGCTTACTGTGTCAGAGGGACTCTCGTCTCTGCCTCATGTGCCAGTTGCCTTGATGATCCATTTTTAATTTTAATTGCTTTTAGGTACGATTAGCCACTTTTTCTGCCATAATCTATTATAAGTTTTACGAGTAGCACTCACATGAAGGATTTTCTATCCCTAATTCGACTGTGTCTCCTTGTTTCAGTGAATATATAATTTTTTTTTCATTTAGTCCTAATACCTATGTAGTAGGTCTATAGGTCGTTTACAATGGCCTTGGTCGTCATTTAGAATGCCAACGCCCCTTACGTATGTGTTCTAACGCCCATTCTGCTTTTTTGTAGAGGTTAATTGTAGCGTTCTTGATGCGGTTAAGCACTACTAATTTTTTTCAGTAGCTTCTTGAAGGTATTTCGGTACATGATGAAACACTATTCCTTGGATTTTATTGTGCAGAGTTTTGCAGTTTGTGCAGATAAGTCTTGAATATAGTGTCCCATGCTGCGCGTCCGTAATCCGTAACAGGGCCAATAAACGTCATGTAAATTGCCAGTCTTGTCTTGGGCAATTTGAGGAATCTAGTCGGTGATTGGCCTTCTGCCTTCCTTCTGCCGTGTGCCACTGCCTTGTGAGCTTGCTATTCATTACGGCGCCTAAATATTTGGCTGACGTTGCCCATGTGATCGACTCGTTGAACAAATGTCGCTGTCGGACTTCCGGTGTTCTTCTTGTGAAGAAGACAGCCTGACTTGTCATCGAATGCAGTTCTCCATTTTATGGGCCAATTTCCCAGTTAATGGCAGGCATCTTGTAATCTTTGTCCGTGCCGCAGTGCTCAAAGAAAAGAGACGATTGTCAGATCCCCATTCAGCTTTGGCGTGTCTAAAAGAGCCACACGATGCAGCGAATCCATTACGGCTGTATAATAAAAAGACACTCGGCCTTTATGGCAATTAATTAATTTGCAGATAAGCTTGCAAAAGACGCTGTAATAGCGGGTAGTCTCCTACATTTTGTTCCCATATTTTGAACTATAGTAATAATAATAATAATAATAATAATAATAATAATAATAACTTCATGTGGCTCAATGGCCTGGTGAGTCATTCAAGTGGTCATCATTTCGGTGACTTGCTTGTCCCTAACCTGCCTAAGTTATTCAGTTTGACGTACAATCCGAAACACGCATTGTTTCTAGCGGATCCCACAATATTGGGAGGTGAATGCTATGTTGTAAGACAGACTGAAAAATCTGTGGTTCGAACCGCCTTGTTTAAAAGGCAACAAAGAACAGTGGACAATATCATTACTAATTACTATCCATTTCATAATTATTGACCCCGACTTTGAGCTCATATTCTTGTTACATCGCATGACGAAAGTCGATATATTGTTCGTTTCCGCAATCGCAGAAATGTCTGCTTTTATTTGGTATCAATATTTACATTTTAATTGAAAAGCAAGCGACATACGCGGTAATATTTGAGAGAGCGTACTTTTTCGGCCATAGTTTGGTGTCAACTTTGAATCAGATCGTAATTAGGAGAATAGTTTCCTGTGTACAATGTAAAGATACAACCATTATCTACTTACAGCCGAAATTTCGTTGCTTTCTGATCAGTCATTTTGTCCTAATAATGGTGGACGTAGATTGCCGCCGTTTGCCTAATGGTGATACGTACTAACAAAACGGAAAGTGCAAATGCAAGCTTTGTGTTCTCTTTCACAGTTTTTGTGTTTTTATGCGCATAAATCTACATACAGCGCTAATATCACATCTTTAATGTATTTGCTTTTGTGTCTTTTGCGCCGTGTGTTAACTTGCCGAATCTCCACTTCATTCTTGCAGTGTTGTCATCCGGGCTACTTGTCAGATTCCGCCGGCCGGTGTGGCCGAGCGGTTCTAGGCGCTTCAGTCTGGAACCGCGCGACCGCTACGGTCGCAGGTTCGAATCCTGCCTTGGGCATGGATGTGTGTGATGTCCTTAGGTTAGTTAGGTTTAAGTAGTTCTTAGTTCTAGGGGACTGATGACCTCAGATGTTAAATCACATAATGCTCAGAGCCATTTGAGCCATTTTGTCAGATTCCGTCCCATTCGTTGTTGTGTACTCGTGTGAAACAGTCGTCCTTAAATTATTAGTTGCTTTGTACTTGCGTGACAAACTGCATCATTTACAGAGTTGTGAAAAGTCTACGGTGATTGGCGCGGATGTGACTTTGAGGCCGAAAAAGAACAGAGACAGTAAAGGGAACTTTTGAATGTCTGTGTATGAGTGGTAGTACAGTGAAGGGAATTTCGAGAGAATATAGAGAAACTTCATTCTTGTACCACCAAAAGAGTTCCGGAAAGCGAGAGACGACGTTTGTATTGGATGAGTTTACACAGGGAGCCATACGAAGGAAAATTCGCAACTTCATTGTGATAAAGCAGTTTCCAACAGTGACACCCGTATTGGATTAGATGAAGACTGGACCGGGAGGCTTTCCTAAAATGAGCGAAACAACTCTGGCGAACTGTTCGGAGATTGGGCTTCAGATACAAAAAGTTCAACAAAAAACCTATGGTGATGGAAAATAATTGAGTAGCAGAAAAAACGAGACGAGTTCTTCTGGGAAATAATACATTTGCAAAACACTGATTGTACTCTTTATTACACTGACCAAAATTGGTGTGATGCAAATCATTCTAGAAAGTTTGGATGGCCGGAACAAAAAATGTCTTACACTTTGTAAATTGTATACGACTATCACAGAGTAAGTGTTACAGATTGGAATGCCTGGAAAGCACGAATTTAAAGATCCTGCTTCTGGGAAAAAGGATTGTAATGTATCGTATTGCGAATGAAGATGGATTCGTGCGGAGTGCCGGCTTATGGTTTGTTGGACAAAAAGGAGATGCATATAATGTTCTAATATATATGCCAAAAATTACAAAGAGTGGTTTAGGAGCGTTCTCGAAAAAATTGCCAAACAGATCTGCGACTGTTTTAGATTAGGTTTCATATCACACGATGGAAAAATCCGAGTCTCACGAAAAGTATCTATGAAATGGAGAAAAGATTCTGTCATTGAATGGATGGAAAGCAATAACTTGGAGCTTTCATCTAATACCACATCATAGAGCAATGTACTAAACCTGGTCTACCGGAAAACGCGCGACCGCACTACAGGTCACAAGAGTACTCTTTGGAAAGTGTATTACGCTCAGTGGACAAGAAAATTAAACTTCTATGGTGTATGGAGAATTCAGTACCATTGCCCTTATTGGGGCATTTGACAAGAACAAGGTAGCAAAGGAGAAAAAGTATTTTGAGATAAATGATACTTTACAATGGTATCGCTTCGCTCTGGAAACTCTTCCCCAAAGTATCTGAAGATTCAAATGACTCTAAGCACTATGGGACTTAACATCTGAGGTCATTAGTCCTCTAGACATAGAACTACTTAAACCTAACGACACACCCATGCCCGAGGCAGGATTCGAACCTGCGACCGTAGCAGTAGCGCGGTTCCTGGCTGAAGCGCCTAGAGCCGCTCGGCCACCGCGGCCGGCAAAGTATCTGAAGGAATTCAGTTAGTCATATACAAAAGCGCAAAACAGTTATGCACAAAGAGCCCACTACCTTGAAACAGCAGTAGAATCGTTGCTGATCCCAGTACATCATTGCATTAGCAGCAGCGAGACCTCAGCCATTAGCGAAAGCGATTAAGGTAGGTTTAATTTCATTTATCATTATTTCTTGCAAAATTTATTCGAGCTGATTGATTTTTCATTTGCTGTTAAAAATGAACTATATTTTATTGTTCATTTATTGAGAGCTCCTTGAACATAGTGTTCAGTTGCAATTTCCGACAGTATGGCGCTCTACACACAAGTCAACAACTGAAAACGGCAATGTTGTAACGGAATGCGACTACGAAGTTGTCATTCTTCGCTGCTGAATAGACACTTACCGCGTGTTACTACAGTGGCGATACGCGGGTACAGCTGCGCTCCACGGCAGTCTCCCATATACTTCAGCAACTAACGCAGTTGCCTTACAGTCTCTTAACTGACAGATACGAGGAATATTCATTATTAATAACATACGATGTAAGCAATAAAAGTTTAAGCTTTACACTCGTGCATTCTCCGCAACAATAGCTGCAACGCAAGCTTAATCGTAGCGTCTTGCATTTGACGTTATAGCGTTGAAACGACTGATCAGAAAACAACGAAACTCCGCCCACAAATAAAAAAATCTTGTATCTTCAAACTAGTAAAAGGAAAATTCTCTCCTGATTCCGGTCTGACTTCTACGACTCCTCAAAGTCGACATTCGCCAAAAAATGATCGTAAAAAGGGCGCTTTCTCAAAAATATGTCGGCCCCATTTCAACTTAAGTGTCATATTCATACGCTAAAAAAAAAGTAGATATTTCAAAGATTCCGGCCAGGTACAACATGTCGGTGTTTAAGTGATGTAACCGGAATATGAGTTCAGACTCATGGGTCAATCGCTATGAAATGGATAGTAGAGCAGACATTATCTGTATAGGTAAATACATACGTTAGTACCTGCAGAACACCATTTCACGAAGAGGAGGTTTTCGAGGATAACGAAACATAATAATTTACTCGTGGATGTTTCAGACAGCACTTGTACCTATTTAGAGTAGACGTCTCCAAGAGTGAATGCAGAGACCTGGAAGATATCAACCACATTGTAATTCGGTACCAACTGAGAAAAAAAAGGACAGAAAACCGCGTCAATCAATATATATTTTTAGTGTCGGTAGCCTTTTAACTTTCTCTACTCGTTTAACAACAATAGATTTAAGATTATTTTAACTGATAGGAAGATATAACATGGGGGCCGCAAAATCCGGTCTGTAAGCCTGGTGGGAGACCATAAACCAGGCCAATTTGCCATTCGTTTGATTTGTTAGAGATGTATCGTGTATCATGAGGAATTATGGACCACTTTTACATTTCTGCACACATGCATAAAACATTTCCTGTCAGGCAGGACCCAAATTTTTCGCCACAAATACCTTGTGATACATTAAAGATATTGACAAAAAAAATGGCTCTGAGCACTATGGGACTCAACTGCTGAGGTCATTAGTTCCCTAGAACTTAGAACTAGTTAAACCTAACTAACCTAAGGACATCACAAACAACCATGCCCGAGGCAGGATTCGAACCTGCGACCGTAGCGGTCTTGCGGTTCTAGACTGCAGCGCCTTTAACCGCACGGCCACTTCGGCCGGCAAAGATATAGACAGTCCATTTTTACATTGACTTAACAACCACAGAGAACTCATAAAAATAATGGTCGGCTTATTTTCGTAACCTTATTAAACGCAGAGATACGGACATTCTTTATTTTCTTTTTTTAATGCTCCCATTTTGTTTTCTATTCCTCGAGTTCTCGAAAAGACGAATATAGTGAAATAACTAATTCGTAATACCGAAAAGAAATTTCATCGTAATTTGCATTGTTTATCGCTCGTATCGTGAGTTGAATTAAGCATCATCTTCAAGTTTACGTCTCTCTCAACCCAGCTGAACGTTTTTGGAGTGCGCCTGAAAGAATGCTCAGAAACCTGACATATTAAGTAAGACTGCTGTGAAACAATGTCTATAACAAGAACGGCAAAATATTACCTCAGAGACTACCAAAAGATGGTTCATTCTCCAACAGAAAGGTTAACGGAATATAAACATTGTCATTATATTTATGTACATTGTAATTTTCTTTGTACGTTTGAATACGTTTTCCGCCACTGTATGAAGCCAGTTGGTACAGAACTTTTATTTACTTTTTTCAGAAGGCTAATTTAGTTAATCCTTCTATATGTACAGATCAGGAAGGAAATCCCATACTGTTATTTTACCAAATAAGGTCTCTAGTTGTGATCTATAGTTAGTTATTTTACAAGAACAACAGTGTATGAATACTTTTTTCTCCATGACTGGACGTAGTAAGTATGCCGAAATTCATTTACGTTATCAGACCATTAACTCATAAGTCACTTTTGTGTGTACATTTATTTTTACTAAATGGTGCTAGCATATGAAGACTGTCAAGGGTAATAGTTTGCCGACAGACGCTGCCGCTCTCGCCTCAGTGCTAAGGCTTCACGGGAGTAGGATTTGGCCCGAAGAACGCATTCGAAATGAGAAACAGTGGTTCTTGCACACAGTATGCGAAAGTACAGTTTTTTCCCGAATAACATAATGTAAATGCATTTCAGCACACCTCAAGACCAACTTGATCTACACAGAAATTAATTCCACTGCAGTCGATTAAAATTCTCCAACGAGCAATACACAGTTACTCAAGCATCTCCAGTGGCATCAGGTTGCTAGGATGCATCGTTCAGTTCGCTGCAAGATCCACAGAAAGACCAATTTATAACGTAATTTACATTTAGACTCCAAATAGGTGTCATGTCAGCTTGATCAAAAACGAAGTTGATGTCTACAGCTTGTGGGTGATAAGATAAATGAAACATCCTTCTCATTGTATTAAAACCTCGTAATATTAGTGTTGTTAAAATTATCAATATCTGTAACATGTCAAAAGCTATGCAGCATATCAGAATCTATTAAAGGTGAAAACATTAAGTGCATATCCTGTGTACCATTATTTACCATTTATTACGTAGTGTCATAAACGTCTGCAGCCTGCCAAGATAGTGTCTTTCATAATTTGCCCTTGGCCTCGTCCTTTGTGAACTGCTGCAGGTGCTCCGTCTCTAACGACTTACTGTTGACAGATCATTAGACTGTACGTAAAAAGAGAGCTCCAAAGGGCACGCCACAGTCTCGTACAGCATCCTTCAGTTCTGTTTTGTCTGAATTCATCATAAAAATAACAGGTCGCTAGAAGGGATATGCCCGATTAAATCTCCTCATTTTTAGCGACTTCGCCAGAATTGGTACATTCTTTTACATGTGTTACGTATAATTACTCGAGCAGAGAGTGGCTTATGATGTGCAAGCACCGTTGTCTTAAAATAGGCTACAGGAGTTTTGGAAGAATGTAGATGTTGCTGCTCTTCGGAGAGTCTGTTATAATAAAAAAAAAAAAATTAAAAATCTACTAAATGTGATATGCATTGGGATAACCGCAGGAACAATCGTCAATTCTATTTGGACATACAGGGACTGGACAAAAAAATGGGAACATGCGAGAAATGAATGCTTGGACACGACTGCAGATGCTAGCCAAGTCTGTTGGTTGCACTGATGAATTTGACCACGAACTGCACCTATGCTATGTCTTCATACGTTGCAAGTGTCAGTCGTGGTCAAAACAGGATTATACTGTAAGTGCGTTATGTCGGCGCTAAGTGAATTCAAACTTAGGCAAATTGTTGGTGCCCGCATGGTGAGTGAGTGCTTCCGTAACCAAGAAAGGGATTTGGTGAAAGAGAAACCATATCGAAGATTTATACCGGGTATAGGGAATGCGGAAAAACATCACCCGCTCAGTCACAACGCGGATGAAAGTGTGTGTTGGCCGGGAATTGCAGCGCGAGCTGGAATTCCGACCACTCACGAGTGATGCAAATGCCTGTAACAGGAAAACTTGGTGCCAAAGTCATAAAACGTGGACCACGGAGCAGTGGAAGAAAGTCATTTGGTTGAATGAGTTTGCGTCGTAACGATGATCCAGTGATGATTTGGGCAGCCATTTCGTGTTATTCTATGGGCCCCATGATTACTCTGCAAGGTGGTTTTACTGCCAAAGATTATGTAACAATTGTGGCTAATCGGGTTCATCCCGCAGTACAGTATTTGTTCTCCAGTGGCGAAGCTGTGTCTCAAGACGACATGTCCCCTGCTCATACAGCTCGCATCATCCGGAGATGGTTTCATGAACACGAGGCTGAATGGTGGCATCTCTCGCCGCCACGGCAGCTACCTGATTTCAATATTATTGAGTCTTCGTGATCTACTTTGGAGAGAAGTACGCGTGATCGCCATCCTCCAGATCTTGCCACTATTTTGCAGGAAGAATGACAGAAGATTCCCCAGAAAATCATACGGGACCTGTATTTGTCCATTCCGAGACGACTGGCAGCTGTTTTGAATGCCAACGGTTTCCCTACACATGTTAGGCATAGTAATGGGTGCGTTTTTGGTGTTTCCATATTTTTGTGCACCACCTGTATTTAGATGTAATTTACCCGGCTCACTATAATGCACGGTAGTAATTTTCTCGAAAATTTAGGTATGTTGGACTGTTTTTACTATTTCATGGTTTTAATTATTCCTTGTTGCCTATATTGCCCCCCTTTTTAGGTTTTCACAATTATTTCAGTATATTTCGATAATTTAAACGGGATAATACCGGAAAAGTTAAAATAAGCTGAAATGTTACCGGTGAAAAACAATAGATTCCATGTCTGTTTGGCAGGAATGTGTTGCTCCAGCTTCTCTTTTACCTGAAGTAGCAAATTTTTAATGCTGCAATATGAGAATTGCAATTTTGCATTTTCGATCTCATTTCATTGTATTGAACGGGCGAGGGAATATACAAGATTCAAATCTAAACGCAGCAACGACGTCTCAACATATGTACGCGTTCTAGTAAGAAACATAGTCATTACCTCACACTGCTGCTTGCAGTTCCTGTCTGACCTTTGAATTTCAGAATCATGCACACCGCGAGGTTATTACAGACTAACAATGTGTTCAACCATCACCTTCAGATATAAGCCACTCCGACAGCGCATAAGACTTTTGGTGTTTCCTACATATTACTGTACTCATCCCAGTGCTGGAAAATACGCGACGTATCAAGGTCAAGAAAGGCTGGTAATCGACGTTGAGGGCATATTTCTTGTTCGTGTTGAAGTTCAATTTGTGTATGGGCTAGACTGCGAAAGTACTTGGATAAACTATTATTATTGCTCACGAGGCATCGAAGTAACACTGTTAGAGGGTCATCAGAAGAGTAAGTTCGCAGGTGACTATTCAAAAAAAAAAAAAAAAAAAAAAAAAAAAAAGCATCGTCGAGGGGTGTTCTTGCAGAACAGGACCTTAGCAGGTAACAATTTAACCATCAGTTGCTGCTACAGTGCACTCGCCGAGTAAGGTTGCAATATCTTGCCTTTACCTACCTCCAAGCACTAGACAATCAGATCTTAGTCTAGCGGTTTTAATATATTGCAGAGTGGTTGTCATCTATTTTGTCTAGTGGTCTGCCAGTCCCCTCTATTGACACGGAAACTTAATCACTTCTTTGTTGGATCTGTCTGTATTTTAAGAACTTAAGAGAAACAATTTTATTTTTACTTCAGCGAACAGTTTTGACCACACTCCTCTCGCCATATTTTAATACGAGCGCTAAAGACGTGGCGTGGTGCGACTAAACGGCTCTGTTATCAAAATTGTTGAGGCTTTCGCGGCCACTGTCGCCATACTGCCTACTTGTTTCTGTGTCGGTTCTTCGCGGACATTTGATTCGCCAGCACGACTGACTAGCATAATTAAAGCTTCAGCGTGCACCACCAGGAGAGGGTGGAACTTTGACAGTGCCAGCCACACGTGCTGGCAAAATGTCAGAAAAATTGTCAAACAAACGTCCTCCGAGAAACTTGTGACAGAAGCTAACAAGCATTATGTGAATCTTGTCGTCGTCATCGCCACCAGCATACGCTCATTGCTGCTGTTTGGGGCTTTTAACGCGAATTATTTTATATGCCACTCTACTACTACTTGCCCCCAGGTCGCTCTCTACAGAGCCTCTGGTTATCGAAAGATATAAGTCTTCTGACAGGGCAGACGTGCTTCAGCATATTTGCGGTGTCGTTCTCTATCATTCATCTAACGTCGTGCTCTCTGACTCTCGCGCGCAATTTGCAGTACGAAGTGACAGATAATTTGCTCCGAAGTGACTACTTCTTTATCTGGAGACACCAATCGACTCGGACAGTACCCAAAAGAGCCCGACCCCAATAGCTCAGAAAAACGAAACAGATTCTGTACAGTCGACAACCGTCGAGAAATGTGCTCCACCGCGCCGCCGATACACACATACCAATCTTTAGGACAGCTTAGAAGACAATCTTTTCCCAATCGGATTAACGACTGCGGCTCTACACGCAGGGACAGGTGCGCTTATCTGTCGAGATTCAGGTGTAGGTAGTCTGCAGATTTCGAGTTGTAGGGGAAAATTGCTGTCGCATCATGAAGAATAAAGTATCATAGTACGAATTCCTTATATCATCATTTTATATATTCACCAAACCAACGCTTGTATTGAGAGAATTTCAGAACAATATGGGGTTGCCTCCTTAAGTCTAACTGAAGAATGGTGTTCTTCCGGCCAGCAAAGGTTACATGTCGGAGCATTTTTCCCGAATTGCAACTACCTCCATGATTCGTCTTCCCATCGCTACTGAGCGATTGCTGAGAGGGGCCGGTGAGACTTGATATCCATTACCAGCCGTCGTAGATGACAGAGGGCTGTGCGCAAAAGGCTGGGACTCGGTTCCGAATCCAGGTCCAGAGCATTGTTTTAAGTTTCACTTACCATCATTGTAGTAAGCGCTCTACTCAGAATAAGGGAACTAATTCTCAGCAGAAGCTCGTAGGTTCTGGATAAAAGCAAAGTTCCCGCTGCATCTTTCGTCTTGGGGATGGGAAGACATCACGGGAAATCCTCCTTAGAGTTCGGTGGGGAAAAGAGAGAGGCCAGAGACAACATTAAGCTTTGACGCAGGCTGAGGCCTGGTTCCTGCGAAACACTGAAATCTGGATTAGAATACCGATCCGGGTTGGGCGCTGATTTCACTGGTCGGTTACAGTCATCGCACCGCAGATGATTTTATGAAACTGAGAGCTGTCATTATCACGCGAAGCCCTTTCTGTAAGGCTATACGTCGACATGTTTCACTGAAGCGAGTGCACCAGACGAGTAGCAGTATCTGTCACGAGGAGCAATTACAGACTTTTTCTCAAGGTTTCAAGGATACTTCCGCAGCTCCTATTTTATATATGGCAACGCATTGCATAGACAGTCTTTGGGAGTGTTTACTTTCCTCTAAATGCGTTAACAGTACACGCAATACAGAAATTGGTAAATAACAAAATTAACGCAAGAAATGCACATGAAGAGAATCTACATAAATCACCTAACGCTGCACTATACTGTTATGCGGGGAACTGATTCTTAATATTTCTGTACGGCAGTTATAGCCCTTCTCCGGCGAAATCCCCGACCCCCACCTCGCACGCTGCTCGCTGTTCAATATACAGACAGGCAGTACATGTAATGGAACATTGAAACGAACTACCGCTGTACTCTGTATCCCCATGCAATTTTCTTCAATCACTGCATTTGGGTACTTGCTTTCCCTTGTAACTCTTATCTCTTCTCCGGCCGCCTACAGGAGAAGCCTTCCTGCAAAATTTATTGCTTGATTTGTCGTCTTGTTTCTCGATGGTCTTGCCCTGCATACTCCTCAGCAGTAGCGGTTGAACCTAACCGAGTTTGCAGTGGCATAACTTTTGCCGCCAAATCCCCATTTTTTTTTTGGTTAATCGTCATCGCTGATTAGCCTGTTCATTCTTTTATTGAGACGAACAGGAGTTTACAATGCAGTAAAAGATAAGTATGTTAGTAACACTATTTTTTCTCTGATAGAATTCTAAACATGGAACAATACGCAGGATAAAGTCGCATTGGTTGCAACAGTAACGTGATAATTTTTCGTTGTCATTTATCGTTATAAAAAAGGCAAAAATTAATCCTTACACGGCCTTTGCTTTAGCGTACATGGTATAACTTCATGTTGCATCTGCTCGTCAGAAACTGGAAATAGCGTCTATATACCAGGTAGATGTCGATAGTCCAATCTGAATCTCTTCATGATTTTCTTTCACAGATCTCTGCCGCTTCCCATTATACTGCCCCCAGTCCTTTCCATTCGTGTTCTTATTCTGCTCTTGCTTCGCCCTCCCTCTTTTACTTTTCTTTTGGCTTTCCTCATATACACCGCATGACAGAATTGCGCCCCCAAAGGAAACAGCGACCAGGACACGTTTGCCCGCTGCCGTATCCAAGCCTGCCTGCCTGTCCGTTTCCTGTTTTCTTATCTGGCACACGTGCTAGATCACTCGCCTGTGCACTACGAACCGGCATTATTGAACTAGCCCTATCTGCTATTGGCAGTATCGAAATAAAGGGGGGAATACGAGCTTAGGGTGAGGGACAAACCATGTTGTTTGAGCGGAGAACACGAGGTAAGCAACACTGTTTCCATAAAACTTTTATTTGCCCTCTGAAAATGTAGCTCATACATATGACAGGATTCCATATTTGGGAACTGTGAGCTCGACACTTGAGGCCGCGAGATGTCTGTGGAGAGACGCAAGACGAAGTTATTGATCAAACAGGTCTCGCCGCACCGCACGCTGCCGGCGGCGTGCACCGCTGGACTAAATCTGCTCTCCCCGTGACTGCCGATAACAGATCGCGGAGCATTCTTTGCTGAAACATCTTGCGGAGCTTCCTTCCTGTATCTTGTTGTGGCACGATACTATACTGTCACTGCATTGTGTGTGGGCTTATATACAAGGGAAACACCGAACGAAATTATCTTTCCTGTGAAATCAAAAGACACAACAATAACCGAGATTAAAGTTTATTCGAAAGCGCACATATTTGGAAATCTGTGTAAGGAAATCTGATCTTGCGTTTCGCCTCACCCCATGCTTTGTAAAATGCTTCGATCCTCCTTGGAATGCTGTCGATACTGTGGTCGAGACATTGGTATCCAAAGCTGTTCCACTTTTGGACGGGAGCTCTCCTGAGATCTCTGCCAGAGACAGAGGACGGTTACGACTACTACGCACTGCAATTTTCAACTAGTCCCAAGGTAGCCCAACCGGTTTCTTGTCAGCAGATAGCGTAAGCCATTCCGTCTGGTTGTTCCCGCCTTTCGAAAGAAATTGTTGACGAGGTGGACGCCGTGTCCTCCAGCATTATCGTCTTTCGGACGAAACCAACGCCGAAATGTTGACGAATGTCGGACAGGAGAGTAAGGTTTTGTATCCTGTCACGCTACTCTTGATAACGATGAGAGGCGTCCGACGTCCGTGCTACATGATACCAGCCCAAAATATGACTAGCCCATCTCCCTGCCGAGCCTGTGAGACTGCACTCCAGAGATACAGTATGTATTGGTACCTAGCTGCATCCACACTCTTCTATGTCGACGATCGGGTGTCAGACAAATCCTCCACTCGTCGGTGAACAGAACACACAACCGCTGGTACAGGTTCTTTCAGTCCAGGTCTTCTTTTATCCACTTTGTTCGCTCACAACGGTACTGAGGTGAGGGGGTACTGTTGTTCGTAGAGGGTGACTAGAGGCAATGTTAATTGTTTAAAGACCGTTGCGTGGCGTATGGTTGGGCGCAGCCCTCCCATTCGCCATTATCATAGTAGCTCGCAGTTATGCTATGTTCTCCTCGGGTAGATCAATAATCTGTAGCTGGTGGTCATCAGCTGGTGTTGTTGACCACAGGCGATCGCCACGAGGTATCTTTTTATTTTATTTCTTTGTCACGATATCAGTAGAATGTTCGAATGGCTTCACTGTGGCGTACACCAATTCGGCTTGCAAAATTACCGTTCTGATAATCGTTTTTTTGTGTGATATGTCAGTCCAATCACGGTCTAAGGTAGCAATGAATCTACTAGGGATGTTGACAGATTGACCTGTGTAGTAAAGCGGCATTGTCTCGTTCACCATTGGAGAGAGAAGCGCGCTCTACTGAATAGTACTGAGAACGTAGATTTGGTTTGACCTCCGTTACACATGGAGACACAAGTGGCAATTTATTGTGGTCAAAAAACTGTCGAGAATAGGGATTTCCGATCTAAAAATATGATCTTTGAAGAGTGCCAGGGCACGACAAAACTTTTTTCAGTATCAGACATATTTATATATCCACCAGTCGACGAACTCGTTAGATTCTTACCCTGTTACGTGGACACAAGACAGATAAAATGGACAGGCCGATACACATTATCGTGTCAAAAGTATGTGGACACCTCCACACTTCCCTTTTTATGCCGTGAACTCCTCACTGAGGTGCCTGAAAGTTTGTGTAGTAACGGCAGCCCAGTGTTCCTCAAGAGCCAGAGAAGGTAGTGGTGTTGGATGCTGGGGTCTGGAGTGAAGTCCTCCATCGGGCTCAGGTCGGGACTCTGTATAGGCCAGTGAATTTCAGGAATGTTATCGTCCACAAAGCACTGCCTCACAGATGCTGATTTACGACTGGGTGCAAGATGTTCCTCTACTTGTGGAGTACGCAGGCTGTAAAATGAGTTACCTTCTCCATTTCGCATTTTTTTTTCAGCACAAGAAATGGAACACACCCTAAACACGAGAAACAACCCCATATCGAAACACCACCTTCTCCGTACTTAACGGTTGGCACAGCACATGATAGTAGGCATCATTATCTAGGCATTCGCTAAACGCAGACTTTTCCATCTAATTGCCACGAGATATAGAGCGATTCGTCACTCCGAATCACTCGTTTCCAGTCTTCCACTGTCCAATAGCGACGCCGTTTACACGATCTCAAGCATCGCTTAGCGCTGACTACAGAAATGTTTGGTTTGTAAGGAGCTGCTCGACCGTTGTATCCCATCCTTTTGGAATTCCTTACGCACAGTCATTGTGCTACGTCACAATCACATTAGCAGCAGTCCACTTGGGCTACTTTAAAAGGGTTTGAAATTTCCGTGATGGATAAATTACTCATATGACATCCAGTGACTAGTGTACCTCCCAAGTCACTCTGGGATCCCCCTACCGGATCCACCTCTCGTGACATCTAGTGGCCAATTTCGCATTATATAGCGGTGTCCAGATGTACTAACCGAACACGACAAGCATACGACACGACCTGGCGACATAATAGCCTTGTCACATTCAGAATGGTTCAAATGGCTCTAAGCACTTGCCATCTGAGGTCATCGGTCCCCTAGACTCAGAACTACCTAAACCTAACTAACCTAAGGACATTACACACATCCATGCCCGAGGTAGGATTCAAAACTGCGACCGTAGCAGCAGCGCGGTTCCGGACTGAAGTGCCTAGAACCGCTCGGCCACAGCGGCCGGCTTGTCACATTGTATGAGTGGGGTCTCCAGAGTCCGCTCCCGATTTTCATCCAAAACTTCCTGTCGCTCCGTACTTTCCGTGTCCAAGTTGGTGCTTCCCATAGTTCCCCCTGTATTCAGGAGAATGGCGTTCCGCAGGGCTCCGTATTGAGTGTCTCTATTTTTAGTGCCTATTAACGGTCTAGCAGCAGCTGTAGGGCCGTCGGTCTCACCTTCTCTGTATGCGGATGACTTCTGCATTTCGTACTGCTCCTCCATTACTGGTGTTGATGTGCGGCGCCTATAGGGAGACATTCACAAGGCGCAGTCATGGACTGTCGTCCACGGATTCCAGTTTTCGGCCTCTAAGTCGTATGTCATGCACTTCTGTGGGCGTCGTACCATTCATCCGGAACCAGAGCTTTACTTTCATGACGATCCACTCACTGTAGTGGAGACACATTGATTCTTAGGACTGGTTTTCGACGCCCGATTGACTTGGCTACCTCACCTTCATTGGCATAAGCGGAAGTGCTGACAGCACCTCAACGCCCTCCGGTGCCTGAACAACACCAACGGGGGTGCAGATCGCTGTACTCTGATGCGGCTCTACAGAGCCCTTGTACAATCCCGCCTTGACTGTGGGAGTCTGATTTATGGTTCGGCGGCGCCCTCAGTGTTGCGTTTACTCGACCCAGTGCACCATTGTGGCGTTCGACTAGCGACTGGAGCTTTTTGAAAGAGTCCGGTGACCAGTGTCCTGGTGGAGGCCAGAGTTCCTCCATTGAAGGTCAGGCGGGCACAACTGCTCACCAGTTACGTTGCACACGTTCTTAGTTTTCCTGCGCATCCGAATTATCGTTTACTTTTCCCAGCCACGGCGGTTCATCTCCCGCATCGGTGGCCCAGGTCAGGGCTTACGATTGCGGTTCGCGATCAATCCCTTCTGTCTGAACTGTAGTCCTTCCCGTTACCACCTCTCCCCAAGATCCATTCACGTACACCTGTTCAATCCCGCTTCCGGCCATCCTGATTTAGGTTTTCCGTGATTTCCCTAAATCACTCCAGGCAAATTCCGGGATGGTTCCTCTGAACGGGCACGGCCGACTTCCTTCCCCATCCTTCCCTAATCCGATGAGACCGATGACCACGCTGTCTGGTCTCCTTCCCCAAAACCAACCTACCAACCACGTACACCTCCATGGTGTACACCGAGGCCGCAGATTCTTCTGGACCTGTCGCATGGCCCTAAGGACTCCGTTAACCCTGCGGCTCTCTAATATAATTTCCTCTCCATTTTCGGCATGTACTGGGGCCGTGAAGTGGTTTACTCCGACTGCTCAATGGCGGATGGTAACGTAGGCTTTGCGTATGTTCGTGGAGGACATATTGAACAGCACTCCTTGCCAGATGGCTGCACTGTTTTCACTGCAGAGCTCGCGGCCATATCTCGTGCTCTTGAGCACATCCGCTCATGCCCTGGCGAGTCATTTCTCCTGTATACTGACTTCTTGAGCAGCCTACAAGCTAACGACCAGTGATACTCTTGCCATCCTTTGCTTTCGTCTATTCAGGAGTCCATCTATGCCCTGGAACGGTCCCGTCGTACAGTGGTGGTTGGGTGGACCCCAGGACACGTCGGAATCCCAGGCAACGAACTTGCCGATAGGCTGGCAAAACAGGCTACGTGGAAACCGCTTCTGGAGATGGGCATCTCCAAGACTGACCTGCGTTCTGTCTTACGCCGCTGGGTTTTTCGGCTTCGGGAGACGGAATGGCATGACAGTACTCACAACAAACTGCGTGTCATTAAGGAGATTACGAATGTGTGGAAGTCTTCCATGCGGTCCTCTTGTAGGGAATCAGTTGTCCTCTGCCGGCTCCGCATTGGCCATACGTGGCTAACACTTGGTTACCTCCTCCGTCCCGAGGACCCACCTCGGTGCTGCTGTGGCTCACAAATGACAGTCGGCCACCTCTTGCTGGACTTACCACTTCCAGCCGCACTGCGGCTGTTCTCTGCCGCAGATGCCACTGCGGCCTTTCATCCGGAGTAATATGAATTATTTATGCTGATTTTACAGATTACCGACTTGTTACATAA
Organism: Schistocerca americana; assembly: GCF_021461395.2. Taxonomy (NCBI): domain Eukaryota; kingdom Metazoa; phylum Arthropoda; class Insecta; order Orthoptera; family Acrididae; genus Schistocerca; species Schistocerca americana. The sequence continues at coordinate 413,690,592 of NC_060121.1, read as the reverse complement.
TTTCATACATAAGTGTTAACACTATGCCGTCCGGCGACGCCATAGTGGTGTCGTGAGCATAGTATCGCTCAGTGGCCGGCGACACCACAGTGATGTCGTGAGCATAGTATCGCGCAGTGGCCGGCGACAGCACTTTAGTATCTTTTGCATTCTGTTGATGTTTTGTTTATGTAACAATAAGTTACACACGAAAACAATTTTTTTGTTTTTACAAGTACTTGTGCCCTTTCATAATGGCGGACGGAAGAGACAATAGGATTATTTACAATGAATGCAAGGACATCTTGTCTGACGTCCCGGACGACTTGGCCGGTTGGGAAGAAGACATTGGATATCAAAAAAATGAAAGTGAAGCAGAATCGTTGGAAGATAGTGAAATACGTCCAAGAATAATTCGGCGAACACTACGGTTGCCAACTGATTCAGCTGAATCAGACCGTGCACAGTGGTCAGACTTGGATTTACCGAGGACCAATAATAAATCTGAAGGATTCCGGGTCCAAACATATTTCCCAAAGATACACAGAGCGTCGAGGATCTCGTAGAATTATATATTGGGAACTGTCTATTTGAATATATTAGCAACGATACCAACAAGTACTACAGTCAAAATTTAAACAGAAGGAAACTGCTCAAAAAAATGCCAAATTTGTCGACGTTATGGAACCCGAACTTAGAAAATAGTTTGGGCTTGCCATCCTTATGGGAATTGTAAAAAGAGCAAGGATCCGTGATTATTAGTCAACGAATCCATTGATAGACACACCGATATTTCGCAAAACGATGTCCCGCAACCGATTCAGACAAATATCATCTTTACATTTTTACGACAGCAACAATAAACCGGATAATGCCAACCGGCTTGCCAGAGTGCAGTTCGTAATTCATTATATTTCCAAAAAGTTTAAAGAAACGTTTAAGCCGCGCGGGATTAGCCGAGCGGTCTAAGGGCGCTGCAGTCATGGACTGTGCGGCTGATCCCGGCGGAGGTTCGAGTTCTCCCTGGGGCACGGGTGTGTGTGTTTGTCCTTAGGATAATTTAGGTTAAGTAGTGTGTAAGCTTAGGGACTAATGACCTTAACAGTTAAGTCCCATAAGATTTCACACACATTTGAACTTTTTTTTTTTGAAACGTTTAAGCTAAGTCAAAACATCTCAATTGATGAAGGAATGATACCGTGGCGTGGACGGTTAAATTTTAAAGTTTACAATCCGTCGAAAATTACGAAATATGGCATACTCATTCGGATGCTGTGTGATTCCAGTACGGGATACATTTCGTCATTCAAGATATATTGCAGCTCTGGAGAGCCTTGAGCAAAAACAGTGATGGAACAGTTGACACCGTCTGATGGAAAGTGGCATCGCCTCTGCATGGATAATTATTATAACAGTGTAGAACTTGCAGAGAAGTTACTTAAAAAGAAAATTCAAGTTTGTGGAACGACACGGCAAAATAGAGGATTTCCGGAAAATTAAAGCGCGGAAAAGTCAGTGTGTTAGAAGCTTGTCATCAACGGAGAGCTAACAGGCGGCCGGCGACAAGCCAAGTAATCCGAATTAGCGCTGCCGGCGAATAAATTTGTACGAGACGTGCGGACGGCAAAGTGTTAACAATCTTCCGTCGGTTCTTGGTAGAACAACATTATAATAAATGAAAGCAAACTGGTGCTTTTTATTTATCATACATAAGTGTTGTTTTGTCGTGAAAATTGTTTTTTAGTAACATGACTGTAACCTGGGATAAGATAATTTTGTCTTGAGTACAGTTTGCGGCGCTCGTAACTCCTTCTAAATTTGCTAGTAGCTCTTTCGTCTTGATGCACGTTTTCACTTGTGATTTACAGTATTCACCAGCTTGTACTGTCTGGTCTGCGAACGCAGATTTGCGGGCTTGGACCCGTCCGTGTCCCACGTTTGTATATACAAGGACGCTGAAGACATACCACGACTGCCGCGATTCTCTCCTCTTTTTTATGCTCGTCCTACGGTGCTGTGTACGCTCGAGACCAGGTTGTTGACTGAATAATCAGAGGTGTTGCGCAACAAGTGTGTATATCCCTCCCGTTTGCAGAACACTAAACCAAAAATCGCCAAAACATTTGCTCAGATAACGTGCACAGTTTGGCGACATCGTGCTTGCTGGAGACTGAAGACTGCCGTTTGGTTCGTATCCTACAGGAAAGGATTCGGCGATCAGAGCTCGTTAGCAGTGCAGAGATAACAGAATTCTCCGCTTTTGAACGCACATGCACAGGGCAGATGTAAGAAATACGTTCTGTCGTAGCGGAAAACTGATATTGTTTCCTCGCTCCCGTTTGCTAAGATTTTTTAAAAGTATTGTTCATACTGCATCCCGCGCCATTGTATGTCTTAATGCCTCCTTCGTCATTTTCACTGCCGTAATATTTATGACCATACGTGTGAAGCGGGTAAATATGTAAGGTGTTGGTACATCCGAAGGGGAAGTTCTAAATGGATTCACTTGAAATGTGTTTTATATGCTAAGCAGTTTACTATATAGCGTACGATATAAGCTATCTGGTAGGATTAGAGTAGCCCCATTTTTCTGTAAATTCCTAAATGATGTGGGGATAAATGGCTCTGACCACTTCGAGAAAATTAGAAATTTGTTGATAATACCGAGAAAGTCCACGAGAACGATTCGTACGTCGACCTCGTGGTTCTTACGAGGGTCCTTAAATAAATAATGTCGCATGCTATTTCTTATATTCGTTATAGGAAAACGTCGTTTTAGGTGAATTTAATCCGTAAGGTATTCTGCACGTGTGCGAAGTTGCGATCGATTAACATTCAAGACAGAGCCCTGTGGCGCCTACGCAAGACACTCGTTAGAAGCAATTCTTGGTTTCAGAAAAAGTAATCTTGTTTAACAACCCTAACAGTTTCTGCACAGTTTTTGGTAATGGGGCAGTAGATAGGAATACAGTTGGGCTAAGGGTAAAGTTGAAGCGTCAGGAAGTACTTAAACTTGATCGGCTCCGTTCGAGACCTCGTGTCACAGCCGCTACTCCCGAAATTGAAAATGCCATTACCGCGCAGACTGGCAAAGCACAACTCCACAATTTCCCTAGAGTTATCGGTGGGCATTGGAAGTGTGTATGCAGTGAGACAGACTAATGGGTATTCAAAGGTGTGTACGAAATGGGCTCCGCGAATACTCGCAACAGACCACAAGATTCAAAGACAAGCCATTTTACCTGAACTTATGGAGCAGCTTGAGGCCAATGTATGTGATGAAATCCGGTGGATAACTTTGAGCCGAAAGAAAAGTTAGTCACAGGAGTGGCATCACCCACAATCACAAAAAAAAAAGAAATCAAGACAGCTCCCTGTGTTGGCAAAGCTATGTTGACAATTTTTTGATGGCGTCATTCTCGTGATGTCTTTCAGAAAACGGCCAACATTAATTCATTAATTCGGAGGCATATGTGAAGACTCTAAAGAAACTCAAGAACCGAAGAACCGTTTCCCACGTCAGACAAGAATTCAAAAGAAATCTTGCTGCGATACGACAATGCATGCCCACACACACGTCTCAGAACCCGGGTAAACGTCACTAAATCGGGTTGGACATACGTACCTCGACCACACTATAGCCCATACCTGGCACCCTCTGACTTCCATCTGTTCGCACAACCTAATGATACTCTACATGGGACGCTCTCTGAAGATAGTGATAGTGTAATTTTTGCGATGAGAACATGGCTACGAGCACAGGACAAGCGCTTCTACCAATTGGTAATACATGTTCGTACACAACGGTGGCGTAAGGACATATAGAACGTAATTGAGGATGTGTAGAAAACTACTGTGTGTTAAAGAAATGTTGGTAGATATTGTCACCAAACCCTACTTCTTAAAAATAAGTATGTTGTGAGAAAAAACTGCGAGGCATTGTTTATTGATCGACGCTCTTGAGAAGCGATTTAGACATTATGCCAGATGCTGCCTCCAAAATATTTTCCGTAAACATTTACGAGAGAAAGTCGTACCTCTGTCACAGTACTTCATGAAATTACTGATAACTTATAACACTCGCTTGTCGGTGGAAGTAATCATTTACAAATGGTTAGGAACATTACTGAGTTCGTTCCGATAGACCGTCAGGTACTAAACGAAGGGTCCCAAGAGAGCTTCGTTAAGTGTTGCCGCATCTCTAACAGTACGAGAACAAATACAACCTCTGTGATGTGCGACAATGCGCGATTAAGTGTCTATGGACTCAACAAGGAGTTCTGCAGTTGCTTGTTATCGAGAGCGTGCCAAAACGATAGTTGACGTGGTCGGTCACGAACAGTTGGTCGAAGGAAGTATTCGAAAGAAAGGAAAGTAGTATACTGAATTTAGCGGTCGCATGCCGGAAGAATATTGAAGAGTAACTAGCAAGTAGGGAATGCTGTCCAAGATAGAAGCACTCACGAAAGTAGTTTTATTCGTATTTCGTGGCTTGATTTTGCTATACATAACGCAATATTATCACTCAAAAATATCTTTCGATAAAGGGTATAATAAAATAATACTAGCATCTCAATTCATTGTATGTATTGAACTCCATCCAACCGATCATGAAATAATACTGCTACTGAAAAGTCGATCGTCTATAAGGAGAGGAGTCATTATCGACGAAGTGAACGGGCGAGAGAAACGTCACAAATGCATTGCGTCATACTGTACATCAGCTAATAAGAACCAGAGCTTGCCATGACTATGGACGTTTAGGAAAAAAAGAACGTCTTAATTATGAATCAGACTTACCATAAAGCCTCCTAAATGGCGCGAGGCTCAATTTTGTAATGCAGGTCTTGTGGATAGGAAATTATCGCAAAAAGCATGTAACCGTAGCAGGCACGGCTGTGCGGCTTATGTTACGACCTCAGGGGAAGGGCTGACAGAGTTTAACAAATACATACACAGCTATAATTGGTAGAGACTAAGGCTTTGAAGTGTCCTTTGCAGTGGTTATCTGTGGAAAAACTTAAGTTGGCTTTGGGAACAACGCGAATGGCCCCCAGTGCTTTGCAGATAACATGAAAGTTAAGACTGACACGTGGACAGACGAGTTGTCCAAGCTAGTTCCTGCGGTAACCGTCAACCAGTCGTTCTGCTTCCTTCTACATAGTCTCTATTATGCTCATATAAGCAGGGCTCTTCGATCATACCCTTACCGTATTGGATTATTTTACCGGAAATGTCAGCCTTAACGTTGAAACTAGCTTACATTGTTATATATCATAAATTGTACGTGATATGTCACGGTTCTACACGATAATGGAAAATAGCAAAAGACTGTTCACCTGACGACACTGTTGATTTCAGACTATTTTCACTGAATTTTTATAATTTCTTGTGAGTGCCTGGAAAAGAACAAAACTAAACTATGTTCTCTGTGAAAAGTGTTGCCGGCCGCTGTGGCCGAGCGGTTCTAGGCGCTTTAGTCCGGAACCGCGCTGCTGCTACGGTCCCAGGTTCGAATCCTGCCTCGGGCATGGATGTGTGTAATGCCCTTAGCTTAGTTAGGTTTAAGTAGTTATAAGTCTAGGGGACTGATGACCTCAGATGTTAGGCGCCATAGTGCTTAGTCATTTGAACCATTTTGAAAAGTGTTATTCGTTTAGGTTTCTGTACAGTGGTGGGCTTGCATTATTCCTACAGTTGCAGTTAGGCTTTTTGAAATGTAACGTGCTTGCGATTTGATTGGGGGGGGAGGGGGGGGACGAGATGTCCATACGATAACTGAAGTGAATGAAAAACCGTCGCGAAGCCACTATTTAGTGTTTACGGAATATTCTCACAATGCAGACGTTTGTCTTTTTTCAGTTATTTCATCTTCCTTGATTGGTTAGCATGGAACATGACAGGTGGAGTGAATATTTAGGTGCACAGAGCAGAATTATTTTGCAGAGTTTGGTGCGGTGTAGGGTTTGCTTGCAAGTGTTTCGCAGAACTTAAGTTTCATTACATCGCTAGCATAGAAGGGTGTCGTTCAAAAGTGCCGTGGACTTCGTTGTCGCGTTTCGTAGCCATCTTTACAATTTCCGATAGATATCTGTAATGGACTTGGGTGAAGTCAGAAGTAAATGTACGGGCATTTTGCATGTGTCATTTCACAGCTCAGGTATCGTTGTTTGTTTATTTTTCTATAGGACAAGGAGGGGTAGCCAACGCTAGCCTTAGTTCTGTACTGTACTCGAGGAGGGTATTGCCGAGTCTTCGAAGTAATCCTGCGATGGCAGTGCGAAATGGCTTCCTAGTATGCCAGAGTCAAAGTGTCCAGAAAACATCGAATTTATCACATATTGAAATATTTTAGGGCCATAGTTCTTCAGTTTTTGGTTTTGGTAGCTTACGTATAATCTTCGTTCTTGTTTAGAGAAACAAAAATGCTACTCGTTTTCCACGCATAGACACTGCAGTCTCGTGCCGGGACTCAACAAAGAGCACAGTGTTTTCGATGTCTGGAGTTAAGGACTCGGGCTCTCTTTTTGTGCACGAGCAAACTGCTCGAAATTCGTGCACGTTCAACGATTGAAAGGCAGCACACTACCGAACTTATTTGGCACTTGTCTCATAAATAAAGTACATGACTCTACAGTCACATTAATATAAGTGTTACAGGTTTTCTGGAATGTAAATGGTGCCGGCGTGGGTGACTTAAATCACAAAACGTAGGTGTTACCTTAACAGGGAACAGTTAATTTCTTCTCACACGCTTACGCAACTCGAACTACAGTTCCTTCACCAAAGACATGGGCGTCCTTAGGACAGCAGACTATGGCTTCCCTTTACATTTCGTCAGTGATGCATCTGTAACGAAAAACGGTGACTGCTCGTCGCTTAAAAAAAAAAATAAAAAAAAATAAAATAAAATCAATGTGGCTCTAGGCTACCATTCGGTCTCATACTCACATCACGGAAGTATGTCATTTCCGGCGTCTTTTCTTCTTAGTTACTTTTTGCTTCTACTTAACAGCGAACAGTTGAAAGTATAAACAAATACTATGGACAGAACAATGTAAACAAACGAGACTGACCCTGATGGTGTAGAGAGTTGCCATCCGGCAATTGTAAGTGATTCTGTGTGCATACATAACCAGTCACCGATGACAACCTCGAAGCGTGATCGGTCCTGTACTCTTGCTCTTCTTCAAATGATAATGGACATAGTAGAAGCCTTTCCGCTTTGCAGTATTCTAAAGTTTCCTAATTCCTACAGTTACTTCGAAAACTCACGAAGTTGAAAGAATGCAGCTAACTGCATTAGGGTATAGAGCTCATACATACCTCTCAGATCACACGTATAGACTTAAAAACATTCACAAGAATCGTAATCCTATATCTATGATTTAAGATTTTCAAGCTTTGTACTATTAGGCAGTTACCTGAAGCCTTTAGGTCACCAATCACAGCGCATATGTGTTCACTTTGTGAGCTCACAATCTGGCCAGACGTACTTTGGCGAGGTATTATGTAACATTAAAGTGTGTGTAGGTGCTGACAGATGTTGGTTTGACTTTATAGTTTAGTTTCGTAGTATTTTACAAGTCTCCATTTCTCTTTCTTTCCAGACAGATTCTCTGACAGTGACTTTCTAAGTAGTCGAAACAGACTGTGATAAGATTTCTGTGATCCGACGCTAGAAAAGGGCAATAAAAGAACTTTGTTTACAAGATGATTATTACTGTATTCACTCTAGTCTAGGTATGCGACTGTTCCCGAACAAAATTATGTCGCCCCCGCGTGAAACAGGATGCACTGGAAAACTTTATTGTATAACTTTTGTATGGTACTGGGGATTACAGTAGCAGTCACGAGAGAATCGCGGACTTTTTAATTAAAGAGTTAATCCTACTGGTTGGTAGACTAAGAGCAGTATCGGTATAAGACCGGCGGTATTCAGGATCACTGTGGCAAACCACTTAACTATCACCTTTATTTTAGAGGAAACGTCGTTACTTTTCATTCAAAGCATCTGCTGTGACAGGCACCGTATCAGTGCCACAAGATGGATAGCTGGTCTTATGTTTTAATGAAAAAGAATGACGTAATACGATAGAAAACTAACCTTCGTATAAGATGTGACTGACTTTTAGCGAGTGATTTTCGTTTTAAATGGATGGACGCAGGTTCTAGATAATCCTCCTGCTACCCTCTTCGTTCAGTGTGTTAATGTTCGTACGAAAAGTTGTACGACAATTTTTATTTCAGTTTCCTTACTGAATTTACACTGTGAACTCCACAGCTCTTTCCCATTTATTTAAGAGGATAAGCTCCCGCAAGTACGACTCCTACATCAATCCATGATTGAGAACCTCAAAACGTGATTCCTGAAGATCGCGCCTTCGCTCTGAAGTATCTAAGAGATCTGTTAAGAAAATTCCGGAACTTTGTATATATTTCCTCTTCCGGAAGCAGTCTCGGTGCGCCTGTTGCTGGATCGCGCGAAGAGCCGTCTGCGAATTTTCTTTTATCTTGTCTATTGTTGCAAATCTTTGTCCTTTCAACGGGGTTTTCAGCTTAAGAAGTAAAGAAAAGTCCACAGGGGCCAAGGCTGGAGAGTACGGAGGATGAGGCAGCACAGTGATTTCGTTTTTTGTGCAATAGTGACGGTTCAACAGGAAAGAGCGTGAGGGTGCGTTATTGTATTGCAAGCCATGAATTATCTCGCCACATTTCAGGCCGTTTCCTTCTCACATTTCCTCGCAGGCGTCGCAACACGTCCTGATAGTACCATCGTTAACAGCTTGTCCCTGTGGGACGAATTCATGATGAACTAGTCGGCCGTTGTGACCGAGCGGTTCTAGGCGCTTCAGTCTGGAACCGCGCGACCGCTACGGTCGCAGGTTCGAATCCTGCCTCGGGCATGGATGTGTGTGATGTCCTTAGGTTAGTTAGGTTTAAGTAGTTCTGAGTTCTACGGGACTGATGACCTCAGATGTTAAGTCCCATAGTGCTCAGAGTCATTTGAACCATGATGAACTAATCCTTCACCTCAAAGAAAATCGTCAGCATGGCTTTGACATTTGATCTGACCTGACGAGCTTTTTTTTATCTTGGATAACATTTCCCGACCCATTGTGAAGATTGAAACTTGGTCTCAACATCATAACCCGTAGACCCACCTTTCGTCACCGGTTATGACTGATTCTCCTAACGAACGTCTCACTCCCATTTACGCGATCCAAGAGCTCTTCATGGATTGCGAGGCGAAAGTCTTTCTGCTCGTGACTCATGAGCCGTCTGACGAACTTGGCGGCAACACGGTGCAGTCCAAGATACTGTGTCAGGAATTCCTGACATGATCAGACTGAAATGGTGCACTGTTCTGCAATCTTTCGGACAGTCAGTCCTCGATTGGCTCGTACAGTTTCGTTGACGTTCCTGACACGAGTGTCGTCGGTGGACGTCGAAGGGCGTCCTGAACGAGGGTCATCTTTAACTTCCGTCCTGCCAGCTTTTAACCGTGTGAACCATTCGTAACGATGAGTACAGCTTAAGCACTAATCACTGTAGGATTCCTGCATCATTTAGTGTGTCTCTGTAATAATTTTCTCGAGTTTCACACAAAATTTAGTACAGCCGCGTTGCTCCTCTAACTCTACCATCTCGAAAATCGTGAACTGTGCGACAAAACTTTCTACTCAATACAGCGCTTGAACAATAACTAGCTGACCTACAACAGTGAAACTTCCCAATGTTACACATTAAACATTGGCGTGGACAGGGATGCCAGGCTCATTTCGCTCCAGCAAACAATTGGCGCGAAATTACGAATGTTCCGTAATTTTTTGAACAGACCTCGTATAGGTTAAATGAGAAACGATAATAGACAATTACCGATCTTTCATCGATAAACTCTGTCATTGTCTTCTTTGCTGAGTTGAGCCAGTATGGATCATTCGAAATTAGTGTTAATTGTTGTAAATGGAGACCGTATTATCCTTCACCTGCAGGAAGCAAGAAAATAGGACGGCACTAATCAGAATGCCCGTGAAACGGAGAGCGAAAGAACTTAATCTCTATTTGATACTGTAATTAACAAGAGAAACATTAGGCAACAGACGGCTGTGCATGTCGACTTTGGTACATAGTTGGCGAGCAAGTCACGTTTCCGAATCGTGAGGCTGGCGCACGGGTCTGGAGGCGAGGAACGGAACCGAGTAGAGCCGAGCGGAGCCGAAGCTAACGGCGGCTGGGCGGGGTCGCGGCGGACTTCGATTTCCGAAGCCGGGTTACGCTTGCATGAGCTTCGCTCCAGTTGTTTCCTTTTAATGGAGAGTGCGCCAGGCAGTTGCTTCCTCTGTCCCACTAGTGCTTTGCGCACGTGCTCTCAGCAGGTGGACCCAGCAGATAAATTTTTGTGCCGCTGGCGGCGGACTCCGCCCATCAAACAAGACCCAAATAAACGCCGCCACCTCAGTTGGCCCGTATCCCTAGGCACGTTATGTAAGCGAAGTGTAATTTTTGAGTTATCAGCAGTATCAGAGAGCAAAGAGTTTTCTGCCTTCTGTACTACACAGACAAGCGTTGGCGCTACGTACTAGTAAGTAGCAAAGATATTTGATGAAAATAACCGACAAGGAGACCTTACGGATGAGCCTTTGCGATTTTCTTTATACTTTGAGATTTGAAGGTCAGTGCCTGGACATAAATATCCTATAGCAGTACGATGCAGTTCTCAGAAGCCTTGAAAAAATCGGCTTTGATGATTTTCGAGCCATGTTAAATAAAAGTATTTCGAGGTTTAGCTGAGTGCGTAGCAAACTAGTCTCGTAACTGCGATGTCGCTGATTCGATTCTTACTGTCTTTGGTTTTGACTGTCATTTGAATGCCTGGCAACTACCTGCTGGAAAAGAAATATTTTCAGAAGGCTTACAGTACACTACATTGTAAATCACTTTCAGATCGTCAAATTTGTAGCTATCTTATCGAAACAAGATGGATGTGTGAAATTTTTTCATGTTTTTGAACGTACACACACAAAGAAAACGGCCACGGCATTGTCAGTATGATACATGGGTTGTGGACAGCTGCAAGCGCGTGGATTTAAAGTTCACGCTTAGCACGTTACTGCTTTGGGGCTAAGAACAGATACTCACACGGTGAGGCCACGACGTTTGGATCACGAATTTACTTCAGACTTTGTACACTTTTAGTAGTCAATAAGGACAACATAATGTGCAATTTCGAGAAAATTGCAAGGGATGTTTTAAGCGTCACTAACGAGCCGGTACGCTGTAACCCCGAGCAGGAGACGGCGGCAGTCATGTGGTTAGCGTTCAAGCTGCATAATCGGTGGATTGCTGGATCGAGCCTAGCTCGTCTTTTTTTTTTTTTAATTATATTATTTCGTACTTATTACATTTGAAAGGTAATAAGATGAAAAGACGTGTATTTGCATGAACTTCCATTGAATTCCCGAAGCTATTTAGCTGTTTACTAATTTTTATTATTACAACAAATATTATACTACTTTCATTTCTATAGCAAGTTAGACAATTTTATCAAGCACCTTAGAATTGTTGATATTAGGTTGACAACGAACGAGAAATCTCTTCTCGTGAAGATGCTATTAAAATACATTCAATCGTACATCGCATGGTTTGCATACAAAGAGAAGAAAGAGAAATTTTTCAAAATGTCTAATGTCATTGATTTCCTTAGCAACTCCGTAGATTCCTTGTGCGTGCGGGAAAACTGCATTCATTCGATGTAGAAAGTCCTTTTCAATTTGTTTTTTGTGTCTGTATGAAAAGTATGATGCTACAGCTTGTATTTCGAAAGCACATCCGACGATTAATTGTACATTACTCTCATATTCTGGGATATTATAACTCATAGTTTTATTGAATAAAGTAATTTACACCTTTATTTATCGATTTTTGGCTAGTCAAATAAAAATTAGCAAAACCAAATAAATGTTCATGCAGCTACAGTTGTCTTTTCATCATAGTCCCTTTAAATGTATAATGTAAGAAATGATATGACTAGTGTTGGAAAAAGATATAAATTTGAAGAAAGATGATAAGCGGGACTCGATCAAGCGAACCGCCCATGACCGTCGCTCGCTCGTGAGGTTCGCAACGCACCGGTCCATCGTTGACGCGTAAAACTTCCCTCGTTATTTTTTCAAAAACTCCTTAGTGGGACACCTTATTACTTGCACATTATGATGTCCTAATGGACTAGCAAAAGTGTACGAAGTCTGAAATAAATCAGTGATCGAACGTCAAGGCCTCCCTTTGTCAGTTTTTAAGTGTCGTACGCAAAAGATTACAGCAGTGGACTGTTTTAAACTTATGACCACCTGTAAACATGAATCTGTCACATTTCTCGTAGTACGGTAGCGAAACGTTCGCCGCCAAGCCACGAAGTTTTTGTCTATTGAAACCGAGTAACTCTTCAGTCTTGTCGCAACAGCTGACGGAAGTCTGCGCACAAAGTGTGGCCCTGAGAGCACATGGGCGCATGTGCTCTGCGCAAGAGTCAGCCACCTGCGTCTTGCTGCTGCACTAGTCGGCAGTTTTAAAACCGATATCGTCTGATAAGAACTGCTCCGTTTCTGCTTGGCGCATTCTTTGCTGTCATTGACCTGCGCGTAGATACGATGTGGAAACACAAATACACAAACAAATGTCTCTTCATTACATGGTGTACTTTTGTTGAGTTATTTCGTTCAAGTTTGGCACAATCCTTGCGACAACAGCGCGCATGCCGTACTTACCGATTGAAACGATGCTAGGCTTGTGCTCATCGCGTAATGTAATCTGAGCACGTAAGGGAATCTACCATGTGCTTCCAGCTTTACTAAGAACTTGAAATTTCGAGTTTATGTAGGTCCTGAGTAACAAGTTGATGTAAAACTCTGAAACAGAAGTTGTTTTTTCATTTATTTCCTCATTTCCTCATTTTTTGGCAATATACTTTTCAAACACAATGTGCTGCGTACGAAACTCTTACCATAATCATCTAGTAAATGTAGGAAACCTTAGTTTTATCCGTGTCTGCAATGAACTGTCGTTTTCACTTACCTAGTAAATGTGACGCCGATTGATTCATGTATACACCACGTGATCAAAAGTATCCGGACACCTGGCTAAAAGTTCGTGGCGCCCTCCATAGGTAATGCCTGAATTCAATATGGTGTTAACCCACCCTTAGCCTCGATGACAGCTACCACTCTCGCAGGCATACGTTCAATCAGGTGCTGGAAGGTTTCTTGGGGAATGGCAGCCCATTCTTCACGAAGTGCTGCACTGAGGAGAGGTGTCGATGTCCGTCGATGACACCTGGCATGAAGCCGGCGTTCCAAAACATCCCAAAGGTGTTCTATAGGATTCAGATGAGGACTGTGCAGGCCAGTCCATTACAGGGATGTTATTGTCGTGTAACCACTCCGCCACAGGCCGTGCATTATGAAGAGATGGTCGATCGTTTTGAAAGATGCAGTCACCATCCCCGAATTGTCCTTAAACACCCACCTACGGGTCCGGGGGTTAGCATCGGCCCGAGGTATTCCTGCCTGTAGTAAGAGGCGACTAAAAGGAGTCCTCACTTTTTGGTTCTATGAGTTCAGGTCCCGTTGTATGGTTTGACCTGCCACTTTCAAAATTCTACAGAAGTGCGGGCCATATGGGGAAGGACGCCATACGTGGTGCACGAGTGCCCTTAGATTCGATCTCTTGAACCTCTTGTCATGGCTTTGCATCTCCACCTGCGATTCAACTATTTGGGCGAGGACACTTTCCTAGGTATGTCATCTTCTTCCGTTGTCTCCTGTCCTCTTTCGCCCCCAAGACAATGTTGGATTCCTCTGCGTCCAATATCCAGCCCTGTAGCCAGTCCGTTGTGGTGGGGCCGTCATGTACCCATTTGGTGGTAGCCCCCTGGCAACACAGGGATCGCACTGCTGATGCCTGAGCTTTAAACTCCCCACGTATGGTGAGGAGTAGATGCCTGTCTTTCTGGGGCATCAGAACTCCCAGCAATGGTCTTCATGCCAGTTGACCTTAGCTGTGGCTGGGTGGTACCCGTGATGAGAGCTCCTGATCGGAGTGGGTGGCATCTTTTGCTGGTGACTGGGTACGGCTCCAGCAGTCTTTAAGAAGGGCTAGATAGAATACAAAGCCGACAGGTATGAGAGAGCCATATTCGCCTCGGTTTTTTGGCTGTAGCAGAACCGATGGGGACTCTTTCCTCCCGACGAAGCCTCAATTTTTCGTTGAACACCTTGAGGATAAGTTGGGAGAAATGACAGCGCTGTCAAAGATGCGAAACGGTACAGTCTTGATTCAGACAGCATCGCCAGCCCAGTCCCGAGCGTTACTCGCCTGTGACAAGCTGGGTGATATTCCTGTTTCCGTCACTCCCCATAAAAGCCTCAACATGGTCCAGGGGATTATTTTCCATCGTGACCTCCTCTTGCAATTGACGGCTAGCTCCGCGCCAATGTAGAACGGCGGGGTGTTTCTTTCATCCAGCACGTTTACAGGAGACCCAAAGACAACAGGGTTGCTACAGACCTTTGACGTGATTCATTGCTTGAAAAGGTCAAGATGATGGTCTACCGCTGTGACTTTAAACCATACGTCCCTCCCCCTATGCGGTGCTTTAAGTTCTGGAAGTTCGGGCACGTCTTCCCGCTGCACTCTCAGCGCCACATGTCGAGACTGCGGACGTCCCTGCACCCAGATACTCCATGTGCGTCACCTCCAACTTGCATCAACTGTGGAGAGCACCATTCCCCCTGCTCTCCAGGAGCGGAAAATCGTGGCGCATAAGACCGTGGACCAGTCGACTTACACAGAGGCTAAATGTAAATTCGAAAGATTACACCCCATACACTTGATGTCGACATATGCTGCAGCTACATCACCATCACCATCGCCGTCCGAAGTGCCAGGGGTTCCTCACTCTGTGCCACGAACAGTGGGCCCTCGGGGCCACCAGAATACATCTGTCCCCTAGGTGGTAGGGGGCAAATTTTCCTCCATTGCTCCCAAAGCACCTACTTCAGGAGCAAGGCCCCCCAAACTCAGGGGACATCGGTCCGTCCCCCCTGCTGGAGAAGGAACAGCCTCTTCCGGCTCCTACCATGCGGAAGGGGTCCTATCTTCCAAGGTCTCCACTAATGCCATGGTGGGCACTAACCAGATGATGGACAAAGAGCTTCATGGTCTTCCTCCATGCCTGAAGCTGCTTTGGAGAAATCTTCCCAGCAAGAACATAAAAAGAAGCGAGAGAGCAAGCAAACTAAGTAGTAGTCTGCTAAGAAACAGGACCCCGTGGTGGCCCTAACACCACTACTTCCCATCATTTCTGCATCTGAGGATGCAGTGGAGATCTTAGCGCACCCTGCGGACCCGGATCTCACTGATGCCTCGTCCACTATAGAATTGGTTACAAATACTCAGTTGGAGGCAGCAGGTGACCCTGAGGCATAAATTGCCACCTTGCACACTTCATGCTTTCCCAGCCTCACGATCACGTCATCCTCCAGTGGAATTGCGGCGGTTTTTTCCATCACCTGGCCGAGATATGGCAACCGTTAAGCTTTACACTTGCTTTATGCATTGCCCTCCAGGAAACCTGGTTCCTGGCAATGTCGACCCCTGCCATCCGTGGCTATAAGGGATATTACAGGAACCGCAGCAACTATATTAGTGTCAGGTGGAGTTTGCTTCTATGTTCTGAACTCAGTATGCAGTGAACCTGAGCCTCTTCAAACCCCTCTTGAAGCTGTGGCTGTCTGGATTTGGACGTCACAGGAAACAACTGTCTGCAACGTATATCTTCCTCCCGTTGGTGCAGTAGCCCTGAACGCATTGGCTGCACTGATTGATCAACTCCCTAAACCTTGCCTGCTTTTGGGAGATTTTAATGCTCATAATCCCTTGTGGGGTGGCACAGTTCTTACTGACCGAGGGAGAGATGTCGAGGCAGAGATGTCCCATCCATCAGCTGGAGAGCACATGACGACCTGTGTGGTAGTGACCACTTCCCTATCTTCCTGTCACTGCCCCGGCATCAGGCCCACTGATGCCTGCCCAGATGGGCTTTAAACAAGGCGGACTGGGAAAATTTCACCTCTGCTGTCATCGTTGAATCTCCCCCACACGGTAACACCGATGTGGTGGTTGAGCAGGTAGCAACAACGATCGTAACTGCGGCGAAAAACACGATCCCTCATTCTTAAGGGTGCCCCCTGCGAAAGAGTCCCTTGGTGGTCACCGGAAGTCACTGAGGCAATTAAGGAGCGCCAGCGAACTCTACAGCGGCATAAGCGGCACCCTTCCCTGTAGCACTTCATAGCATTTAAACGGCTCCGTCCCCGCGTTCGCCAGATTATCAAAAGGCGGAAACAGAAGTGTTGGGAGAGGTACGTGTCGACCATTGGGTG
Source organism: Schistocerca americana (assembly GCF_021461395.2). NCBI lineage: Eukaryota > Metazoa > Arthropoda > Insecta > Orthoptera > Acrididae > Schistocerca > Schistocerca americana. Next base: position 413,674,171 of record NC_060121.1, on the reverse strand, counting down.
CCATACGTCACCTTCCCAAGTCTGGGCAAAGATCAAACGAGTTTTTGGGTATCAGGCCCCAACAGGTGTCTCTGGTGTGTTATCTACCGACGCAAACGCGATTGCTGAGCACTATGCTCAAGCACTGCATTGGAGAATTACCCACCAGCCTTTCGCACTCTCATGGCAGATGGAAGAGAAAGTCCCCTCGTTCATTACATGCCGCAGTGAAACCTGTAACGCCCCATTTACAGAGTGGAAGCACCTCAGTGCCCTTGCACATTGCCCCAACACAGTTCCTGAGCCCGTTCGGATCCACAGTCAGATGATTAAACATCTCTCGTCTGACAAGTGACATCTCCTCGTGATCTTCAACAGGATCTGGTGCAATGGCATCTTCCCATCGAACTGTCGGGAGAGCACTATCATACCAGTGCTCAAACCCGGCCAAAACCCGCACACATCCAAATACCGGCTCATCAGCCTCACTAACGTTCTTTTTATGCTGCTGGAATATATGGTGTGTTGGCAGTTGGGTTGGGTCCTAGAGTCACGTGGCCTACTGGCTCCGTGTCAGGGCGGCTTCCACGTGGGTCGCTCTACCACTGATAACTTTGTGGCCCTTAAGTCTGCCATCCGAACAGCCGTTCCCAGACGCCAACACCTTGCCGTCTTTTTTGATTTACGAAATGCGTATGACACCATCTGGCGACATCTTATCCTTGGCACATTATACTAGTGGGGTATCAGAGGCCCGCTCCCGATTTTTATCCAGAATTTCCTGTCGCTTCGTACTTTGTGTCGAAGTCCTCCTTATATCCAAGAAAATGGTGTCCCGCAGGGCTCTGTATTGAGTGTACCTCTATTTTTAGTGGCCATTACCGGTCTAGCAGCAGCTGTAGAGCCGTCCGTCTCACCCTCTCTGTATGCAGATGACTTCTGCATTTCGTACTGCTCCACCAGTACTGGTGTTCCTGAGCGGCGCCTATAGGGAGCTTTCCACAAGGTGCAGTCATGGGCCCTAGCACACGGCTTCCAGTTTTTGGCCGCAAAGTCGTGTGTCATGCACTTCTGTCGGCGTCGTACCGTTCATCCTGAACCAGCACTTAACCTTCCTGATGATCCTCTCACTGTAGAGGAGACGTACTGATTCGTAGGACTGGTTTTCGACGCCCGATTGATTTGGCTTCCTCACCTTCGTCAGCTTAAGCGGAAGTGCTGGCAGCACGTAAATGTCCTCTGCTGCCTGAGCAACACCAACTGGGGTGCAGATCGCTCTAGGGTGTTGCAGCTATACAGAGCTCTTGTTCAATGCCGCCTTGCCTATGGCAGCCTGGTTTATGGTTCGGCGGCGCCCTCAGCGTTTCTGGGGTTGGATCCTGGAGTCACGTGGCCTACTGGCTCCCTGCCGCTTTGGCGTTCGACTAGCGATGGGAGCTTTTAGGACAAGTCCTGTGACCAGCGTCCTTGCGGAGGCTTGAGTTCCTCCATTGCAGGTCAGGCGTGCACAACTGCTCGCCAGTTATGTTGCTCACATTCATAGCTCTCCTGAGCATCCTAATTACCGTCTCCTTTACCCAGCCACGGCAGTTCACCTCCCGCATAGGCGGCCCAGGTCAGGGCTTACAATTGCAGTTCGCGTCCGATCCCTTCTATCTGAACTAGAGTCTTTGCCTTTACCACCTATACTCGAGGTCCAATCGCGTACACCTCCATGGTGTACACCTAGGCCGCGACTTCGCCTGGACCTTTCACATAGCCCAAAGGACTCGGTTCACCCCGCGGCTCTCTGGTGTCACTTCATCTCGATTCTTGTCATGTACTGGGGCCATGAAGTGGTTTACTCCGACAGTTCGATGGCTGATGGTCACGTGGGCTTTGCGTATGTCCATGGAGGACGTATTGAACAGCATTCCTTTCCCGATGGTTGCAGTGTGCCCTGGGGAGTCGTTCCTTCTGTGTACTGACTCCTTGGGCAGCGTACAAGCTATCGACCAGTGCTACCCTCGTCTTCCTTTGGTTGCTACCAATCTGGAGTCCATATATGCCGTGGAACGATCCGGTCGTTAAGTGGTGTTTGTGTGGACCCCAGGACACGTCGGTATACCAGGCAACGAACTTGCTGATAGGCTGGCCAAACAGGCTACACGGAAACCGCTTATGGAGATAGGCATTCCAATAACTGACGTGCGTTCGTTTTTACGTCGCCAGGTTTTTCGGCTTTGCGAGACGGAATGGCATAGTCTAAGTACGCACAACAAACTGCGCCGTGAAGACCCGCCTCAGTGTCGATGCGGAGCCCGGTTGACAGTGCCCCATATTCTGGTGCACTGTTCCACTTTGACTGCCCAGCGACGAAATCTTGGTTTACCGGACACGTTGCCGCTAATTTTATCTGACAGCGTCTCATCTGTAATTTAGTTTTACGTTTTACTCGTGAGGGTGGGTTTTATCATTTGATCTTAATTTTAGCGCATGTCCCTTGTCCCTCTATGTCGTCCACCTAGTGCTTTTAGGGTGGACAATTTAATGTGTTGCAGAGTGGCTGGCTTCTCCTTTCTATTCTCACGGTCAGCCAGTCATGATAATCTGTTTTGTCGTTTTAATCTCCTCTACCTGCTTCTTGCGTTTCTGTGGTTTTCTTCCCCTTTTTTCCATTTGAGTGTTTGTTGCCCTGCCGTCGTTCTTGTGGTTTTTCCTTTCTCTCCATTTTGTGTTGTCAGTCTTGCTTGTTTTATTCTCACCTCTTCAACAGTGGGAAGCAAGAAGGTGCTTAAAACATCAATGTAGGCCTGTGCTGTGATAGTGCCACGCAAAACAAGAAGGGGTGCAAGCCCCCTCCACGAAAAACACGACTACACCATAACACTACCGGCTCCGAATATTACCGTTGACGCTACACACGCTAGCAGATGACGTTCACCGGGCATTCGCCATACCCACACCCTGTCATCGGATCGCCATATTGTGTACCCGTGGTTCGTGACTCCACACAACGTTTTTCCATTGTTCAATCGTCCAATGTTTACTCTTAACACCCAGCGAGGCGTAGTTTGGCATTTACCGGCGTGATGTGAGGCTTAAGAGCAGCCACTCGACCATGAAATCAATGTTTTCTCACCTCCCACCTAAGTGACATAGTACTTGCAGTGGATCTTGATGCAGTTTGGAGTTCCTCTTCAACTGTCGGCGGTCTCTGCCGTTCAACAGACGAGGTTGGCCTGTATGCTTTTGTACTGTACATGACCCTTCACGTTTCCACTTCACTATCACATCGGAAACAGTGGACCTAGGGATGTTTAGGAGTGTGGAAATCTTGCGTACATACGTATCACACAAGTGACACCCAATCACCTGACCACGTTTGAACTCCGTGTGCTCCGCGGGGCGTCCCATTCTGCTCTCTCACGATGTCTAATGGCTACTGAGGTCGCTGATATGAAGTACCTGGCAGAAAGGGGCAGCACAATGAACCTAATATGAAAAACGTATGTTTTCGGGGGTGTCCGGATACAGCACTAAAACTGTAGTACTCTGGTCGTACAAAGCTCCAAAGAAAGAGAAATTAGGGCTGGTAAGTAGTAAACGAATGTTACCGTCAAAGAACATTAACATTAATGGGCAAGAAAACATCGTGTCATCGCTGTGTTGCAAATCAAATGCTCATATACTACCTGAGACCAAAAAGAAGTCGAGACAATACTTAAGGTACTTTCTCATTACTGGAATTAGTAAACAGATGTCCACACTGACTATGGCACAGGTGCTGTCTTATTTTCTGTTGAGAGCGCGGGAAAAGATATTGCGCGAGGATGAGTCCCTTCAAACCAAATACAGCCCTTTTGTCATTTATTGCCGGTTACTCGGAGTAATTCCTAATACAAAGATCGCTGGGTGCAATTACATTTTCTCTGCTTGCTTTTTAAGTGATTATAAAACAAACCATTGGTTGTTTTAAGTATTTCGATTTTAAATGTGCATTTCAGAATGTCAGTAGAATACTGTAAGTTGTATCACCTGAACACCAAATACAAAATGAAATTGGATTCAGTAGTCCGCAGCTCGTGGTCGTGCGGTAGCGTTCTCGCTTCCCGCGCCCGGGTTCCCGGGTTCGATTCCCGGCGGGGTCAGGGATTTTCTCTGCCTCGTGATGACTGGGTATTGTGTGATGTCCTTAGGTTAGTTAGGTTTAAGTAGTTCTAAGTTCTAGGGGACTGATGACCATAGATGTTAAGTCCCATAGTGCTCAGAGCCATTTGAACCATTTTTTGGATTCAGTATTTGACAATATGAGAAATGTAGCATATAGCTACAAATGAACTACCTATTTATAGACAGAGTTGACAATGGCAGTGTACCATCACGAGCTTCGGCGTGGTTTTATCGAACTTAAAGGAATGTTTTTAGAAGTTTACCTTCAACGTTTCGACATCACCGGCTAATTAGCACCCATTATCGCCAGAGCCTTGACAATTGACGCTGAAATACTTACCTGGCTCTCTCAGCAGCAACCTCTATCTCTGTAGGATATTTAGTCGGTACACCGAAATATCGGAAGAAGATTACAGTCGCGCATAGAGTTCTACCTACTTGCAGCGGAGAAAGAATAGTATGCAGTAGGTAACAGTGAAATCTAAGCATATGTGAGGAAAGTTAGACTGCCTCTGACTCACTTGTGCACCTAAACACAATAGACTGCAAATACACAGCCTTGATTCAGGTGCTTTCGAGAAAATCTATTTTGTTAAGAATTATCAAGTCGAAAACTGCATCAAATCCTTGTTCCGTCCCTGGAACACTGATGGTGAACTATAAACCTTTACCTCATAATGGTTTACATACTACTTTCACGTTCCAGTATCGATCTTTATGTTTCGATTAAACTCACGCCGCAATTACACGACACATCTACATTTCGGCGAAACCGGTTAATCATTCCAGAAAAAAACTGGCATTACTATTTAAGGGGGTACGGACTCGGATTTTGGGTTAAAAATCGATTTTCTTTTTATTGACGTAATATATTCCGCGAAGTTTCCTCTTTAAAATGTCATACATAGCTCTGCTAGAATTATAACCATTTTATTTTTATAGATTTGTGAGATCGGGTATTGCGCTTCAGTTATACTCGTCTCTCATGGCTGACCGTAAACTTTTTATTAGTACATTTATGTGACATGAATTCAAATTTCCCACTTTCCAGCGACTCTTTATACACTATTTGTCCGAAAATGTTTCCCTCTGGTTTCCTCAAGTTACTCTTTGACTTTGTGACGGGATTGCTTGTAAACAGTGTGCTACATGAAAGTTGTTGTTGTTGTCGAGTTATTTCGTATTTAGTGCTTCATATCTCGTAGTGAAAATGCCAACAGCTAGAGCAAAAGTGTTACAAAGCGCGTGACCTGGCAAAAGAAAAGAAATGATTATTCATTAGCAAAGCAAAGCAGTTCTTCATCATCACTATTCGAAAATGTGAGTCCACTTACTACTGACTTGCCGAACGAACTTACTCCAAATGAAAACAGTGCTTCTCATAAAAAGCTAAGAGATTCGGAAGAGAAATGTGATTTACTTGATAAAGGGAAAGAAGTTTTTGAACTCATTGATACGAGTATATTGTGCGAAGCAACAGTGTGTGCTGCAAAAAATGTCAAGGAAACGTTTCTCTGAAGGTAGAGTGCAATGTTGACGTGGCTGCACAGTTTAATTTAATATGCAGTGTTTGTAAGTACAGCTGTAAGTTTCCAAGTTCTGTTTCAGTAACTGTAAGTAATGGATACAAGAAAACTGAACTTCATAGTGTAAATATTAGGTTAGTTTATGGATTGCGAGCAATTGGTAAGGGCAAAGCAGCTGGTGATATGCTATGTGGTGTTCAAAATCTTCCAAGTGTACCTTCAAAGTTTGATGCTTACAACTATGTACTAGGACCTGCAGTTGAAGATGTAACACAGAAGTCAATTCATGTAGCTGTGGAATAAGCAGTGAAAGAAAATGATGGCAGTCGTGACCTCACAGTAACTTTTGGTGGCATGTGGCAAAAAAAGGTGTCACACCTCCAACAATGATGATGTAACAGCAACTAGTGTTGACACTGGCAAGGTTATTGATGTTGCAATAATGTCTAAATACTGTAGATGCATAGGTTGAAAAATGGACATAGTGATGACTGTGTTGCTAATAATTATGGTAGTAGTGGTGCCATGGAGGTCGCTGGGGTGAAAAAAATTTTTCGTCGCTCTTCAGAGTGGTAGAACGTTCGCTATGTCAGGTATCTGGGAGATGGTGACTCTAAAGTATTCAGAGAAGTTTTGGAAAGCAAACCATACGGGAACAGTGTAAATATAAGCAAACTTGAATGTATAGGACATGTGCAGAAGAGAAAGGGTGCCAGTCTGAGAAGGTTACCATCAGTTATGAAAGGGAAAAAACTAGATGATTGAAAATCTTGCATGGCAAAGGAAGATTGACTGATTCCATAATAGACCACATTCAGAATTGCTATGGCCTTGCAATCAGGCAAAATACAGACAATCTTGAAGAAATGAGGAAAGCTGTATGGGTTTTGTATTTCCACACCGCATCCACAGATGAGCATCCAGAACATGATTTGTGCCCAAAGGTGAAACTAGCTGGTGTAAATACAATAGGGGACTAACAACTGGAGAGAAATACATTCACCACCACAGTCTACCATTAGCCATCAAGGAAGCAATAAAACCCATTTTCAGAGATCTGGCTAACAGAAGCCTTCTGATGAAATGTCTTCATGAAAAAACGTAGAACCCCAACGAGTGCTTGAATGGTGTGATGTGGCATCGTCTCCCAAAAACAGTGTTTGTCGGAATTAATACACTACATTTTGGTGTGTATGATGTTGTGGCAACCTCGATCTTGGGAATATAACTAAATGCCAGGTCCTTCAAAAGTTGGGTTTGCGTGTTGTTTCCCGCACAGTACGTGCTATGTTGGCTTTAGATCAGCATGCTGACAATATAATCAGTACGTTAGTGAAAAAAGCAAGACGGGTGCAGAGGGGTGCCAAAAGAATACTTGAAGATGATTATAAAGACTGTGAAGTGGATGTTAACTATAGATCAGGAATGTTTTAAACTTCTTTCTCCGTTTCCCGTAAGTTCTTCTAGGAACATTATCTCAGGTACTGGTGAGCTTAGAAGTCCGAAATTTTTATGACTTAGTCGCATGGGTTTCTTTTATACACTGAAACAACGATTTTTTTAATTATTTGGTTTTCAAAAAACTTAGGGGTGATTATCTAGTAAAAAATGATGAAAAAAATTTACGTAAAAATGTAAAATCTCTCTGCAAGAAAATACTTCGACAAACTGTTGTCTTAGTATTGTTATAACATATCAATGCACATTCCGTAAAAATTTTATCTCTCCGTCTCCAGTAGTTTGTGAGAAAATGTTCCTTATAGTAGGCATATTTTAACATTGCGGGGATAGGCGGTTCCGTATCCCCTGAAAAGGACGGCTATGTGGTGTTAAAGGCCTTGGCGTACTGCGTTTTGCGTGTGGTCCATTGTTTTCCCGTGAGATATGGACCCAAATCGATCCTCTCTCGTGAAAACAGATTGGAGGTGAAAGTAAGTTATGTTTTGCAGTATACAGTGCAATGTAAAAGTAGTCGAATATATTTTGTTCAGTCATTGTAACTGAGTATAAGTGTAGCGCACACACTAATGTTAATGTGAGAATTTTTTTTTTTAAAGAGTAAGGATAATAGTGCGTAAAAGCGTTGTTGGGAATGCTAACTGTCGAAACTAGGGCCGGTCACCCACGGCTATTCTTTTGGAGAGAAACATTGCGATTGAAATAATACGTACTTCTCTCTGAATTTAGAAGTTCATGTACAGCCCTAGTGGTGGTTTAAGTTTATTGTTGACTTTTTCTATGCCCTGAGACACTCTCAGTGGCATCTTAAAATAAAGAGCAATAGCTGATAATTATTCTGCTGCAAAACTTAACAGAAGCTGTCCGTCGGGTAGCCATAGCACACGATGTTCTTTGGGGCGTGGGAGAGCAGTATTGGTTGTCTCACAAGGGAACCTCCCCATCGCACCCCCCTCAGATTTAGTTATAAGTTGGCACAGTGGATAGGTCTTGAAAAACGGAACACAGTTCAATCGAGAAAACAGGAAGAAGTTGTGTGGAACTACGAAAAAAAATAGTAAAATATACAAACTGAGTAGTCCATTGGCAAAATATGCAACATCAAGGAAAATGTGAGTTCAGGAGCGCCGTGGTCCCGTGGTTAGCGTGAGTAGCTGCGGAACGAGAGGTCTTTGGTTCAAGTCTTCCCTCGAGTGAAAAGTTTACGTTCTTTATTTTCGCAACGTTATGATCTGTCCGTTCGTTCATTGACGTCTCTGTTAACTGTCTCTGTGTCTGTGTTTTGCGACCGCACCGCAAACCCTTGCGATTAGTAGATGAAAGGACGTGCCTCTTCAATGGGAACCGAAAACATTTGATCGCAAGGTCATAGGTCAACCGATTCCTCCGTGGGAAAACGCGTCTGATATATTCTATACGACACTGGTGACGGCATGTGCGTCACATGGCAGGAATATGTTGTCGACCCACCTAACTTGTACACTTGGCGAATGGGTAAAAAGATTCTTCTACCTTGCCCGATTTAGGTTTTCTTGTGGATGTGTGTGATAATCACTCCCAAAAAATTGATGAAAACATAAGAGTTTGTCACATAAACTGCAACAAATGAGTGCAGCAGTTTCACAGTCGCACAGTTTTCCCTGTGCTCTGTCAAAACATATGTTTTTAACGTTTTCTAATTTTTCCGTGTGTAGACCGTCAAATCCTGCATATGTCCAAGCAAATCTGAACATGTCCTGGAATTTTGGAGAGCGAAGTTGATTATGTGTGAGTGCCTGAACTTTGATAATTGACACACGATCACGTAAACAATACTGCTCTGTGTACCTGTGCAGCTTCGCAAAATCATAGAATCTTTTCACGAAGTATTTCACTTGCCGAAAACCCTGCATCGGACGGACGTACGGACAGATAATAATTGTTTGAAAATAAAAAATTAATCTTTTCACTCGAGGGAAGACTTGAACCAAGGACTTCTCGTTCCGCAGCTGCTCACGCTAACCATGGGACCACGGCGCTCCTGAGCTCACACTATCCTTAATGTTGCCTATCTTGCGCATGGACTACTCAGTTTGTACATTTTACTTATTTTTTTCATAGTTCCACACAACTTCTTCCTGTTTTCTCGATTGATCTGTGTTCAGTTTTTCAAGGCCTATCCAATGTGCCAACTTATAACTAAATCTGAGGGGGGTGCGATGGGGAGGTTCCCTTGTCAGTGCGGAAGTTCCTGGCAGCTAATCCGCTTGTCACGTGTCGCGCGTGGCTCTGTAGCGTCAGCACGTCGCTCTAAAGAGGTTCTCACCTCGACAGGTTTCTTACAGCGTGTAGCAAGACAACTAATGGTCCTTCAGTTGCAAAAAGTTTCAAGTGTTCCTTGAAATTTTAAATTCTGTTCTTTCACAAACGTATTACCATTTTTATAAAGAACTCATTATAGCTCTCTTCCGCGTTAGGACCCTACTCACATTTGACAGATGTGTGTGTAAAATTTTACCTGTCGTAATGAAATAAAATGAGAGAGAGATAGAAATAGAGCGAGCGCTGCTATGTCACCAAATATCGGCACATCGGACAGTTCATGCATGAATAAGGGCACATGTGTTATTGAACGATATTTACGTAATTCTTTAAAAACAGATTAATATAAGTTGTAAAGAAAAAGCTATATAACAGAGATAGCAACAGCTGCTACCACTGTCGGTATTATTTCTCAGACTGTAGTCTCAGTTATAATACAAAACGAACAAAAAACTCCCTACTGACTTGCGAAATTGATTGGTATTTTTTTTTTGTTTGTAATCTTGTTTTTTTTTTCACTGATCTCGCCGTTCTTATCCTTCCTTCTACGAACTGTCATTTTATCTTTAAAATATTGTGAGCAACTCTTTTGTGAAATGTCCACGATGATTTATGTTGTTTCTTTGGCCTTTGAAGAAGCGACGCACTATCACTTTGCGACGCATTGTCGGCTTACACTGGCGAAATCTGACGGTCCTATCATCAGTGTAATATTCTTATTTTCTGACTCTTTCCGTGAATAAGCACAAGCTAAACTCCCCCTTCGTCATATCCTCCTTCCCCTCCCTTCTTGTACCCATTTAATGTTCATTTAGTCAGCTGAAAGAATATTAATGTTAACGTACACAGAGAGTTTCATTAAATGCGCATCATGGCAACTACAAGTTGAAAGTAGAAGGCTTCTATAAATGAATAGTGTATGAGCAGTCAGATGAAATCAAAACAGTTGGGAAAAACTAAAATGTTTATTATTTCAAAAATAGTAGCCATAACTGTAAATATATTTATGCCACTACGAGACAAGACGGTTAATGCCTTTATGAAAAAATGTTTGCGGCTGGCTACGGAACGATGATTGTACTCAGGTATCCATATCTTCATCCGAAGGACATCGAAAGCCAGGAACGCCTTTATTCAGGGCTCCAAAAACGTAGAAACTGTATGGGCAGGCATCGGGACTGTATGGAGGATGTGTACGGGCTTCCCAGCGAAACTTTTGCAGCTAGTCGAAACAACATTGGGAACATGTGAGCGGGTAATCGAACACGATTTGAATTATCAGTGCCGCGCGGGATTAGTCGAGCGGTCTTAGGCGCTGCAGTCATGGACTGTCTGGTTGGTCCTGGCGGAGGTTCGAGTCCTCCCTCGGGCATGTGTGTGTGTGTGTGTGTGTGTGTGTGTGTGTGTGTGTGTGTGTGTGTGTGTGTGTGTGTGTCCTTCGGATAATTTGGGTTAAGTAGTGTGTAAGCTTAGGGACTGATGACCTTAGCAGTTAAGTCCCATAAGGTTTCACACACATTTGAACATTTTTGAATTGTCAGTGGAAGTGGAAGAAGGCACAAAGCGTATGATGTGATATGTGAACAATATGTAATTTATATTTGATATTGATACCACAGTCAGTATTTCATTAGAAATGTGGTAAGTTCCAAACACGCTTAACTTCTGTCGCCCTTTCACTTATCAGACGTGATAGTGTAGAATGCATTATATCACATACTGTACTTGTTCCGGTTGCACGAAATTGGTCGATTTCCGGGCATTGTATTAATGGGTTAATGGTTTCCCAGACGCTTCGCATTGAAATTATGCCACAGGCACTTTTTTAAAAATATTTATATTGTTTTAACCGATAAATGGGATTTCTGTTTTCTTTGAATAGTCTGATGTTGCAAATCCATCCAGACATTTTGCTCGAGGTTTATTCGTGAAAACCAGAGGTTCTATTATTGAGTTGTAACCGTATTATAAATGAAATACTTAGTGAACTCCAGTGTGAGACGCTACAAGAAAGAGGTTACCGGTAACCGCGGCAGCCCGGGACAGTAGACCGTCGCCTGCCCTCTGTGGCCAACGGAGCTTCTGGCATCTAGTTCCAGCTGTTTGCGGAAAGCGGCCCACTCCTCCTGCGTCTGTACCCTACTGACACAGTCTCAAGGCATCTTTCACCGACTCTCAGAAATAACACTAGGCCTCAAACTACCTAAGTAAACTAAATTCTGCGCACAAGCCAAGTATGCTGCTATGATCGGCGGCGCTGCTGATTACTCCGTACTGCGAGAGGTTATGCACTGCTAAGCTAGGTTTTGAACAGTCACAGATGTGATCAAACCCGGGAGCAGTGACGATTATGACGGTGTGAAGCTGCTCTACAAAATTAGTGTACACGCACCAACCTCTCATGAACACACGAACTGCGTAAGAACTTGAAACGCGTCCATTAATGTACACAAACAGAAACTAGCAAACACTTGCTTCTTCCATTCATAATCGCCCAGTGACGTATGATTTACACGACAGAACTACCAGGCAGCAGATAGTGCTGCTTCGAAAGATGAAAAATATAATGACCAGGCACACATAATTACCGAGACAGTCCTTGCTTCCCCGTTTCACAGTTAGGAGACTTCCTACCTACAACCGGGTTTCAACTGGCAACCTGCGGACCGCATACCTTGTCATTGTGACGGTTTACCTCACTGAGTTACAATTAAAAAAAATGAACGCCCGTATCTTGCGAATGTTGTTGAAAAATCCGAAGAAAGCAATATATTACAATATCGTGAAAGTAACTTTTTTATGTTTCATGGAACGTAGTGGAGGAAGCAGAACAATCAGTGAATCAAGCAGTGGGTCAGTGTTAAGAGCTGCGGCAGAAAGAAAACCACATTGCTTCTCGTTCGACTACCGTAGCCGTTCAAAATCAGCGTTGAAATTTAAAATTGCGCGAGATGTCAATGCCGTTCTGTAATACATTTTTAGTGGAAATATTAAATCTGTTGACATTCATCGGAAAATGTGATGGGTGGATGCGTTCTGCGTCAGTGGTGTTTAAGAGCGAAGAACTAATGTTCATAAAATTGACACAAATGACTGATAAAGAAAATAGTCCAAAAATTCGTGAAAACTGATGTTTTACGATATCTAAACACACTAACAGTTCTCCTCAGATTTCTGTGTGTTTCAGTGAGATTGTGAGTAAACAATTAGCACGCCACGGGTAATGTATCGTTCGGTGTCGTAACTACTTTCTAAGAACCGCAAAACTCAAGGGATTATTGCTTTTATGGACTTCTTAGCTACTATATGGGGAGAAAACGTACTGGATTGATTTGTGATTGGTGACGAGACATTTGCTATCATAATTCCGAGCCGAAACAACTCTCCACAGTGTGGAGTCTTACCGTCTCGTCCAATATTCCGAAAAGAAAAGAGCGCGACAAACTGTCAGCCATGAAGATCGCGAGTACCGTTTTGAACTTTAGACGCATCTTGTTTGTGGATGTTGCAGAACCTGGAAAAACAATTTGTTTCAGCGCCTACTGTGAGACATAGACAAACAAACAGAGGAGAGCCACTCACAACAAGCGGCGTGTTTTGTTCACAACTGGTGCCGTTATTTGCACTAAAATACTTGGTTCGGCTTTAGATTGAGCCAAGTATTTGACTGAGATTGACATATGATGAGAATGCCAGGTCATCGCGCAAGCGCAGAAGACGACGACGTTCTTGGACAGACCACATAAATGGAGTAATGGAACATCGCAGCATCGACAAGAAAGATGCGCTGGATAAAGTGGCTTGGCGGTGGATAACAGTAATGCAACAAGATGCTGTTATTAATTAATCTTTATATTGATTAATCCTGCGGTGATAATAATAATAATAATAATAATAATAATAATAATAATAATAATAATAATAAATACTTGGCTCATATGTTAACGTTTTTGTACACCCGTCCTGCAGACCACACTTGGTACCAAGTAATGTTTTCCTCTTCATGCACCTGAAAAAGGGTCTTGATTCCCAAAGTACTGAATCCGACGCTGTCAAGGGCTGGTTGCAGTCTCAGGTAGCAGAATTTTATGCGGAGCGGAATTTGCCTCGTTAAGACATACGACAAACGCTTAAATTCGAATGTTGACGTGCAGAAAGGTGTAATTTAAGATTTAAAAAAAAGTTTCAACTTTTCATAGACTTAACGGAAGTTATTGGCATTTATTGAAGACCATCACTGAGCACAATTTGGACTATAAAGTTGATGCCACTCAATGCTGACATAAATCGATTAATGAGTATACGGTTTTCGACTGATTATTTGTTATCAATAACTGATAAATACGTCTTGACCGATGGATGCGTCAGAACGTGCAGAGTCAACATTTCCACGAGGCTCCTACAAAAGTCCTCGTATGGTGGTAAACCGCCTTTCAGCGTTAAAGGACTCCTACTACGTTATTGTCTGAAAGACAATTCCAGTTTGCTCGTTGGTTGTATTACGATCAGTCTTTTATTTCCGACCTTGATGGTCAAGTGGTCAAATGCATGCCAGGAAACCGTAACGTCGTAGGGCCCAAACCCGGTCAAACCGCGAGGATTTTTCAGCCTGCCTTTGCGGTAGCCTTCACTTTTCAGCGATATGAAGATATGCCAGGAACGACGCGAGGTTCGGATTCCATGCTAAACTGCAGGTCCTCTTTGCCCAGTAGAATTAGTGAGGAAGGTTAATGACGTGCGATTCGACGGAGTGGCGTCCAGTTGGAAAAATTTACGCTCAGGGGGCCGAACAACTCTCTTGAGGAACTGCGAGTCAACCACGCCATACGAATTTTTTAGTCATTGGTTTCACGCGATCAGGTGATTTCGGCGATGTGCCATTTTCAAATGTTTTCTTATTGTCTCGTAATGGAACAATCACCATGTTTTGGGTCCATATAATGTGTGTCATTTAAATATACGATTGCTGTCGTGGCATTCTCGAACGAATACAGCGTTCCATACTCGCCAACAATATAAACAATACCACTGCCATTGTGGCATATGTACCGCAACATAAAAACTCATGATACATCGAGTAAAACATTGCAGTCCGCTGCTTGAATTGGCTATGTCCGGTTAACAGCAGTCCAAAGATATTCCGGCAACTGCCGAGCTGATCGAAAATGTCGATATGTGCCAGCGGCATGGTGCCTAATTATAAGATATCTTTTGTCGGCACAGTGGCACCATGCCCGCCCGCTCCTCCTCCTCCTCTTCCTCCTCCCCCCCCCCTCCCTCCTTTGTAAATATGAGTAGGTTCGATTAACCCCCTAGTGGTTGCCGTTGTCAGCATATTTTTGAATAGCTGTTTGCTGTAGAGTGAACAGTGACAAATCAACATGTAGAGGGCAATGTTCGCTGTTCTCTTTCGACTCAACTGTGACAGAAATTATACATTTAAATGTTAGCCTTGCACTATACGAGGTGTGGCTGTAAAACAACAGGACTGATCCTGGCACAAAGTACGCATGCGCGAAAAAATGCTGTTAAGTCTTCTTGGTTCATTGCGGCACGTCTGGTGTCCGTAGACAAATCAGTGTGGGCGTGGCCTTCGTTTGTGTAAGAGCTGTTTTCTGTTTTGCCGGGAAAATGGTGTGCTACTAGAGCAACGAATTGTCGTGAAGTTTCACATGAAACTTGAAAAAAACTGTTACTGAATCCTATCTTTCGTTAAAAGACTTATGTGCGAATAGAGTTTATCGTGTACGCTAGTTTTTGAGTGGTTCAAGCGTTTCCAAGATAGCCGAGAAGATGACTCACGCCCGGGACGCCCTTCAACATTGAAAACGGATGAAAATAACGAAAAAGTAGGTAATCTGATTCAATCTGACCGTCGGTTGAGTATTCGATCGATTGCTGAAACTATAGGAATTGACAAAGAATGGTGCATAAGGCAAACTTTACGTAACCAGTTTAACATGAGAAAAGTGTGTGTGAAACTGGTGCTGAAAATTCTCATGACCAAACAAAAAGAAGCTCGTGAAAATGTTTGTACTGACAGTTTGAATATCACTGAAAATGATCCTAATTTGTTGGAAAGGGTGATAAGTGAAGAATCTAGGTTTTTAATTTATGATCCAGAAACGAAATGCCCGCCCGTGCATTGGAAGGGCCTAGCGTCACGGAGCTCAAAACAACTAGATTGAGCAAATCCGTATTCAAAGCAATGATAATTGTTTTTTCTTTCGATATTCATGGAATCGTGTATCTTCACTAAGCTGCTGGACGTCAGACTATTGATCGACTTTACTACCTCGAGGTTTATGCTCAGTTCCTAGAGGAAATAAGAAAAAAAAAAGACACGAACTGTGGAAGAACAAGTCATGGATCCCGCATCAAGATAACGCACCAGTTCGTATCTCACAGTCTGTTAAGAGGTTTCTAGTGAAGTACGGCTTCCCAGTGTCAGACTATCCACCTTATTCGCCTGACCTAGTACGATGTTACTTTTATCTATTTCCCAAGGTCAAATCTACATTAAAAGGAACACATTTTCAGTCCGCTGAAGCAGTGAAGGAAAAAGCTCACAGAGGAAGACTTCCAACAGTGTTTCCATCAGTGGAAAATTCGCATGGACTGTTGTAGGAATAGAGGATGGGGGTGTATTGAGGATGACGATAACTGAATATGTGTGGTTTTGAAATACATGTTTTGCAGCATTAGGCCCGTTATTTTATAGTCACACCTTCTATATACTCGCACAGGATGACTGTGTAAACTTTGACGATGAGGCGCAGACGAATAGCGAAAATCTGCATGTACCGCTAAAGTGTCGGGACATCGATGCTGTCGATGACATCCTGAATGGCTGTTTTCAGCTCAGCGGTGGTTTTTGGGTTGTTACCGTAAACCTTGTCTTTAATAGAGCCCCACAGAAAGGAGTCGCATGTTTTCAGATCCGGAGTATATGGCGACCAATCGAGGCTCATACCAGTGGCCCCTGGGTACCCCAGAGCCAGAAAGCGGTCCCCAAAGTGCGCCTTCAGGACATCAAACACTCTCCTGTTTCGATGGGGTCGAGCTCCGTCTTGGATGAACCATATCTTGTCGAAATCAGGGTCACTTTGGATAATGGGGAAGAAGTCATCTTCCAAAACTTTCACTTAGCGTTTGGTAGTCACCGTGCCATGATTATCCCGTGACTGGACATTGCCCACGACACAGTCACCCGTTGAGGGTGAAGAGACTTCACGATCGCGATCCTTCGCATGCGCCGATTTTGCTGATTGACGAACCCATCGAAATAAAAGAAGGCTTCGTCGCTAAACCAAAGCGTAGAATTCCCGTCATGCCCCGCGGCCAGCCGTGCAGTTTTGAACGTTCTAACGCAAACTGTTTAGAAGTTATGACGATTTTATTTCATATAATTAAATAATTGTCACTCTGTAGGGGAAAATACGGTTGTCTTTTAATAAATCTGTGGCTGTGCACCATATTTGAAAGAATGTTGTCTATTTGGGTAAAACGGTGTACGATTGACTATTTTACAGGGAAGAAATGAAAATGAGGCAAAACGTTCTTGATCAAGTGTGTTTCAGTTCAAATGGTTCAGATGTCTCTGAGCACCATGGGACTTCTGAGGTCATCAGTCCCCTAGAACTTAGAACTACTTAAACCTAACTAACCTAAGGACATCACACACATCCATGCCCGAGGCAGGATTCGAAACTGCGACCATAGCGGTCGAGCGGCTTCAGACTGTAGCGCCTACAACCGCTCGGCCACTCCGGCCGGTTGTTTTTCAGTATTTACGACATAAAGACCATATCAATAATATGAATATTATTTAGTATTATGTGCGAATAACCCCATTAGGGTTACCCAAAGTACTTAAGGGGTAGGTATTTGCCTTTCTTTGTGCCCGTACTTACTTCGTTATCTTCCCGTGAGGTTTGTTCCTCTCTTCGGACCATGCTGTTCTAGTTTTCTGCCTCGGTTTTTCCTCTTGGTCAACTTTACTTTTGTGGATTATGGACCTGAAAATTTTATAGTTTTGGACATCCTCTGGAGTAACTGTCGCCAATTAAAGGTCAGTTATGAGACCTCCAAACTATTTCATCGTATCCGTTTTGGCTTTCCTCCTAAGGTAAAAAAATCGACCATTTGTTTTGTTAAGTGCGTCTGACTTGTGAGTTCATTATTTAATGTGTCCGTAGAATCTTGACCCGCGTTTTCTAATTTCACTCTGAGTGTTTGCGTTTTGTTTGATATCTTGATTGCGTCTGAGTTGATATTGTTCGTCTACAGGATTTAGACCTACAGTTTTTCCTACAGTTTTAATTTTTTTTCTTTCAATGTTGTCAATGTCTGTTTTTTTCTATTCAAATTAAGTGTTTCTGACCCATGTAGGCACTCGGGTTAAATATGACTATGTTGTACTAACAGGTTCCTTATGATCTGTCTGTGCCGTCGTTACATATTGAATGTAAATTACGATATACGACTTCAGCACATGACAATACGCACCAGGCGCGAGCTTGTCGTTAGAATTCCAGCGTACCGAACGTGTTTAAGTGGTTTACAGTATTTTAATATCCGCAGATGCGAATAAACGACTTGGAGATGTGAATAGTGTTTCCCTATTTCACTCAGAGCTCTTCCAGTGTTGGACAAGCCTCGGGGACGAGCGTCTACTTTTGCTGGTGTTGTTGGGTACGGCAGACTAGCTGTCCGCGAGACTCGGGGGTTCCGGCTGCGGCGCGAGTCACGGCGGGCAGGAGACGGCTCTCTCGGAATATCGGCGTCACATCGGCCGTTTATACCGGGCTGCAGGCCGCTCCGCTTATGCGTGCCAGGAATACTTGACGGCGT
The DNA here is from genome assembly GCF_021461395.2 of Schistocerca americana. NCBI lineage: Eukaryota > Metazoa > Arthropoda > Insecta > Orthoptera > Acrididae > Schistocerca > Schistocerca americana. Next base: position 413,655,902 of record NC_060121.1, on the reverse strand, counting down.
TCCAACGTTATTCAAGGGCCCCGCTCACCGGGCTGCAGCTGGTAGCTCGCGTCTCGCGCGTGGCGGATCCGCCTGCCCTAGACTCTGCCAGCTGCGGCCTCAGCCGCCACACGTGCCCGTCTGCTGTTCGCCTGACGAAAGACGCTGTGAGCAGGCGCCAGAATCTAAAGCTACTTGCAGTGCCAGCCGCGCCATTCACACCGGCTAGTCAGACCGACGTGTGTCTGTAGTATTTAGTATTTACAGCTCACTTAGACTTTTAGGACATGCCGAGTGGAACAACTCTCGTAGGGTTGCACCGTTACCAAATGCAGGAAAAGAATGATCCGACTCCAAAACTCTATACCTGTTCGTGCTGCTGCTAGGCACACTGAGAATTTGTAACAGCATATCTAAAATTTTAATATTTTCTGAGCAGTTTGCAATTTATCCCATGTTTGTAGTATGTTTTATCAATAAATAGGGAGTTTTGAAATCAGTTTTTTTGAAACCCCTTGTATAACGCGTCTACGGTTACACTAGTGCAGTAAGCTATTCCACTTAGCACTAAATCTCAAGCGCGATGGAGCAAAACATTTTGCACAATATTTCCTCAGTATTGGGAAATCTTATGTAGTCGTGTTAAAAGTTACCACATCTAGAACACTGTTAATTGTTAGCTATGTTATAGGTTCTTTGTCAAATATATTCTAATTTATCATAATGTTAAATCGTGTTGCTGTGCGAAACTTCTCAATGTAATAAGCGTTTTAACAAGTGGTAATTAATATTTTAAGATAATTGTTGATAGTATCTCTGATTTTATACCGAACGCTATTTATGCTGTATATGATACACAAACAGAAGTCATCAGATCAAGAACCCAAGATTGTAATTGATGGAGCGTCCTTGAACAGCCTTCATCTCGCATTGCGGCAGCTTTCGGTTGTTACGTAAGGAAGTAGCTTGTCTGAAGGTAGCAGCGTCCAAGTATAATTATGGGTAAAAACAAGTACATAATAGTCACTATCTTTAGCTCTTTCAGATGTCAGTAACCATCTCAGGGATACTGCATATTCAAACTACTGTAACGCATTCCGTTCCGAACAGGTAACAGTAATGATCTAAGAGCTGATAATAGTTGTTATCGATCGCTTGTCATGGAAAAATGGACGAGAATCACTATACTGCCATTAACATTTAACTTGTAACCACAAATTAGTTATTGTTCCGCATATCCGCTGATAGACCCGGGGATATCCGCAATGTCAGCACTTCGTCGTGGCACTAAGTACCTCGAGCATGCCAGCGACCTTGGTCTTCGGAATGGCAATCCATGTACACCTTGGTCCAAGAGAAAAGCAAGGTTCGATAGCAGAAATTCAGGCGCATTGTGGCTCATGCGCTTGGCAAATTAGTTGGTTGGTTGGTTGGTTGGTTTTGGGGAAGGAGACCAGACAGCGTGGTCATCGGTCTCATCGGATTAGGGAAGGAAGTCGGCCGTGCCCTTTCAGAGGAACCATCCCGGCATTTGCCTGGAGTGATTTAGGGAAATCACGGAAAACCTAAATCAGGATGGCCGGACGCGGGATTGAACCGTCGTCCTCCCGAATGCGAGTCCAGTGTCTAACCACTGCGCCACCTCGCTCGGTGGCAAATTAGTGTCATGACAGTTAGTGAGGGATGGAAAGGACCCACCATGTTACTAACAATGTTAGGAAGCTGGTGTGAAAACAGAGGATGGTGAATAGCAATCAAAAACGAAGGCGAACTTCTGCTGATAAAGAAAATCTGAACGAAATGAAAAGAAGCATAAAGAACAGCTATGCGTAAAGCGTTCGACTTGCACAGGCGGCCGCATGACCCAGACGGGTCTCCCGGCCAAAATCTCTCTTCACATGAGTGGGAAGCCACAACTTACATGCTGAGCTGTAAGGAAACCGCAACAGGCTGTGGATCTTTGTAAAACCAGTTAATGAAACTAAATTGTACGTTCAAACGCTGTGCTGTTTTATGGCTGAGTGTTGGTTTAGCGCGCATGCACGTGCTGGCAAGAATGGACTCCACCAGTGCGTAGGGGCATCGGCTGCGTAGGCGGTATTTAAGACTTGGCGATGTCTGATTGAAGCCATTAAATTACATCTGTTTCGGTGGAAACGGGGCAGGCTGTTTTGCTTTTTTACACGTATTAATTTTGAGCCTTTATTGTGTCTTGTCTTTGTGAAGATTATCGTCGTAAGGAGCTAGGGACGAGCTGAAGGTGGTATAATTTCTGTTAGCGGTGTAAGTTTTTTTCAGTCCAGTGGTAGATCTCGGGTCTTGCTGAGCCCAGTTAGATAGCTACAGAGCATTAAATAATGGTTTCGGAATAGTGGCAAGTACACTAACTGATCATTAATATCCGGACACCTGGTAGTGGACTTTAATGTGGGGTGTATCCAATATTTGCTTTATGACATCTTGAGCTCTGCTGGCGACACTTTCATTGAGGTGTCTGTAAATATATGTGGAGGAATGGCGGCCTATTCTTCCTCAGGAGCCAACCATTTCTAATGACTCGGTGTCGAGAGAACGTTAAACTTCCGTCCTTCCTACCTTCAGCAGCCAGAAGCAGAGAAATGATTGACGTCAGTCACTGGGGTCAGGAGCGAAGCCGGTATTGTGACTCGTCCCAAAGGTGTTTCACTGCGTTCTGGTTAGGATTGTGGGCAGGCCAGTCCATTTCACGAATGATTTTGTCCGCTAAACATTGCCTCACAGTTGCTTCTTTATCGTGCTAATATAATCGTCTCCTAACTGTTCCTCTACTGTATGCAGTACACAATATTATAAAGTGTGTTCATACCCTCATGCATTTAGCGTTTTCTTAAGCGCAATAAGCGGGCCACGCCCTAAAAATGAAAAACACCCCCATCATTCGCCATACCCAAACACTTCTGTTGGATTGCCACACGATATAGCGTGATTTATCTCTACAGATCACTCGTTTCCAATCTTCCAGTGTGCAGTTCCATTGCTCTTCACGTCATCCCAAGCGTCGCTTAGCATTGGCTAGAGAAATCTGTGGCTTACGAGGACTGGTCGACCACTATCCTATTCTTTGTAACTTGTTGCGCACAGTCTTTGTGCAAGGTGGACCACCGGTAGCACTTTTGAACTGACGAGTGATTCCTTCCGCTGATCTCATGCGATTTTTTCCAAGCAACTTCAGCAATGGTCAGCGGTCGCTGTCCATCAAACATTTGATGTGTCTGGTACCGGTTTAGCTGTGGTGATTCCTTCGCGTTTCCACTTTAGAGCCACATCACCAACAGTCGACTTGGGCAACTTTAGAAGAGTTGAAATGTCCCTGATGGCTATGTTACTTACGTGGCATTCAATGACTCGCCTACGTTTATACTTGCGGCTCCGCTTCTCATGTGACATCTAGTGGACAATTCCTCATTTCATAAGGGTGTCCCGATCGTTTTGATCAGACAGTGCATAATCTTATCTCGCGAGTCAGATCGAGGTTGGTGACCTCATTTTAGATAATAGTGTGGCACTGCACAAATTTAATCTGGTTCGGACAGTAATAGTTTCGTAATAAATCATTGAAGCAATGTACCCAGTAATTTTTCTAGTGTTTCTCACTCCGCTTAAAATGCATCTATTCCGACCGCGTCCCCGAATGGAACGTAGCGCCATGCCGCGATTTCTCCCAAGGCGAGACAAGGAACGTTTGTTTTATTCGAGTGAGAGCAGCGCTATGGACCCTCACAACGATATTCCATTATGTGAATTACTCGAAGCCAAATGAAAAATAAAGGAGAAGAGTATGAGAAGAATACTGAAATCGATATTGAGGTGAAAAAGTAAGAGGAAACGTGACGTGTGGTGAAGCAGCAACCTCTCTTCACATCTTTGATTAAAAAGCCGTATACAGGATTGAGACTGGCTGCATATTGATATTCCCCTCGAGGTAAATTGATTATGAAGGCTTGAAATACGCATTTATACACATCTGTAGCACGCTAGTGTTGACTTACGTACTTAATCACTTTCCGTCCCAGGTTAGTTTTTTCCTGTAATTAATACATACACGTTGCTCTGTGAGAGGGTCATTTCTATTGTATTTCGTTAAAAGTATAACATATACAGCGTTCCTTTTCCACTTAACGTGAAGCGCTTTCGATTTACTGCTCATGAAACAAGGCGTACTGGAATAACTGTGCTTCTTCTCAAGTAGGTTTAAGTCTAGAAATGAGATAGTATGATTTTCGTACAAGGGATGGAGATAATAGATTTGACCAAAAGGATGCGAGACTATTTTGAACAATTTGACCAGAAAGTTTTCAACTTTTAGATTAATATGCACAAACATTGGCAGTCTTTAGGCAAAACGATGTATTGTCTGAAGTCGAATTGTGGAAATTGATCTTGTATCCTTCTGCGCAAAGAAGAGCGATTAAAGTTTTCTGCAATGTTGGGTTGATTTATGTCATACTGCCCGACATAGTTCCGTTACGAATACTTGCACGACTAAAAATCGATCAGGCTGCAGGCAGTTTGAACAGTGCGAGTGCTAGCGCAGTATACAGGGTAATCAGAAAAAAATCTGAAAAACTTTTAAGTGTGTTTCAGGATTGGTTGTGCAGAGAAATAATTATTAAAAAAAATTCGGTATGTAGTGCCGATTCCGATTTAATTATCATTGAATTTAGCCAATCAGGTCGTCCCTCGTTAGAATTCAAGCAGTCTGCCAGGGACAGTGCTGCCAAACGTTTTCTTCGTTTCGTTTCCTAAAACCCAGCAAAAGAGCGATACGGAAATTGTACTTGGGACGGTAGTAAGGACCGAACCTGAGCCACCGGTTGAGCTGTGTCTTGCGCTCTCATCTACGCTGTGAGAACAACCGACGTTAATTGTATGTGGGAGACTGCTTGTATTTGCGCGCGCAACGACCTGTTCGGCAAACTTAAATGCTAATTAAATCGGAAACTGCGCACGTATAGAATTTTTTTCTTAAGTCATTTCTCAGCACACCCTACCCTGCAACACCCTTACAAGCTTTTCATAGTGTATCTGACCACCCTGTATACCGACGAAATACGTCCTGTGCCCACCCACGGTTCTAGGCGCTACAGTCTGGAACCGCGCGACCGCCACGGTCGCAGGTTCGAATCCTGCCTCGGGCATGGATGTGTGTGATGTCCTTAGGTTAGTTAGGTTTAACTAGTTCTATGTTCTAGGGGACTGATGACCTCAGAAGTTAAGTCCCATAGTGCTCAGAGCCATTTGAACCATTTTTTGTGCCCACCCAGAATAGTACAAATCAAACTTTGTCAAAGGTGTTCTGCTGTTATGATTCAGTAAACCGTACACGTTTCCAGTTTTTAACAAGACACGGATGAATGCAATCAAGCTCCGTACCACTCTCCGCCCACCTACACAAACGAATAATAAAATCAAAATTACTTTCCTGACAATTCCTGGTCATTCTTCGTACAGTAAAACGGGCTGTTCCTTCTTGACTTGAAAAACTGAACATCAGAAACACCTCCTATGTTTCCAAACTTCCATAATAGATTATTTGTCGAAGCTTCAAAACTAAGATTATTTTAATGTAAAAACAACTGTAGTTGCGAAATTCAGTTGATGTTTGTGCTGCCAATGGTCACTGCAAAACCTGACTCAGACACAATTAAGGTGGTTTGGGTGCTATCACGGAATACACCATTTTTTGTGTTTGTATGATTTGAAAATGGCTGCTGATACCCGAAACCGGTCATCAATTAAATAAAAAGTACTGAATTTCGCAACTTTAGCTCTCTTTTACATCAAGCTTGATAACACAAGTTGCTGTCCTGTTATTAACCTAGCAGACTGGAAATAAAAAAAAAAAACTAAGATTACTACGTAATTTCAGATATCCATGAATGTGTGAGTGGTTACCCGATGCAAAGAACTCTTCACCAATAAAATATTCCACTAATGTACACTCGTGTTTAGAGACACTAAAGCTATCAACAGTTAGAAAGAAACTTCCGTTCACCCATCAAGCATGCTTACGCAAAGTGGTTGGTTGTGCATGCTTGTGAAGTTTGTAGTTAAGTGCGTGACCACCTTCTAGGGCGGAAAAGATGAGCAAGTCTGCAAGAAGATCGTGTAAAGGAGAAAGGGTAGGTCGAAGAAGCGACGCATTTCTCCTCACGCCGATACAGGGTTGCCATTTCAGCTGGAGCGAGCAAGACGGTGGGTGGGGGAGGAGCTGCCAGTGTGAGGCTGTTAGCTGCACCCTGGGTGGCGCCAGATAACAGCATTACGCCGCCGCCATTGATGCTCGTCACCTTGCGGCTGCTATCACCACGCTGCCTCGGGGAAGAGGTTTCTTGTCTCACGGCCGCCATGCGCCTATGTTAAGAGCACGCGGCGACGCGCGTATACTGTCCACTGCCGAAAATAGTGCGCGCGACAGGGATGCAGCAGTGAATAAAGTGTACATTTTGTGATATACCTTAGAGCAGAATAGTATGCGTCGCTGTAAAATCAATTTCGTCAGTAGACTTGCGCCGATATCGTAACGGACTGTCTTATGAGGTCCAAGCGACCTAAATAGGGGAAAGCAGGATTATATATTCAAAAATATTAGTCCTATTTCGTCTTTAAATAAACCATCGCAGCATAACAAATAAAAATATCATTAGGTACAAAATATCTAGCTTTGCCCCACCCGAGGAGTTAAATAAGGATTCGGTTGAAATGAATGGAAAGTACTTTAAAACAAGAAAGAAGCTGTACTCTATTGCAAAATATATATGAAAACCAAATAGAACTCCTTAAAAATATTATCAAGGGATACCTGAAATCTATTTTAAGTACCAAACCTTGTTGCTAACGAAAAACTTCAAATTTTTAAAATATGACACTAACACAGGCAAGGTTTGCGACAACTGGTTCTAATAAAAACAAAAGCACACGTTATTCAGAAAAGAAACCGCAGATGAAGTAGCTGTTTTCTTCCTCAGTATAGAAACATGAGCCCAGCCACGACAAGATGGGCACTGGATGCATACCTCCATCCATAGTGAGTCTGAATATAGCCTAATGGAAAGCATGGATGCTTCTTCCCGACCTTTTATGCCTGATGAAATCTAAGAATCTCGTTTCAGTTCTTTTGAGCCATTCTGGTCTTTCCAACTTTCATTTTACTGTTTCCTGCCTCCTTTATCGCTTGGCCCATTTAGTTCTTCGGACATCCAATTAAAATGTACCCTGCACGGGAATATACATAATAAATCTAGGAGTGCAGGTTATAGACACATGATTGGGTCTGGCCGTGGAGCGTACTCTGATAGCTTAATGGTAAGGCGACCGATAAACGGGAAATGGGGGTCCGAGTCCTGGTCCGGCACAAATTTTCATTGTCGTTCCATTATACAGCCGATGTTTGTCCATATTCGCAACTGCAAATACATTTCATGTGTGTCAGAGCCAGCTAGCAGTTCATCTTGTGGTTCTGGAAATTCCTCGATTATACAAGACTGAGAAACTTTGTCTTGGAGCACATTGGCCGGAGGGGCGCCATCTTGAAATGTCTCAGCTTCTGGTATTTTCTGTTGTGCCTTGCCTTGTGGTTCCCCTTTTATTTCTTTAAACTGCAATTGGCCCCATTTTGATCTGCAGTGCAAAATTGAACAAAACATGACGTTGGGAAATTAGCATTCACGTTTATGTGCATATAAAACGCTGAAGTACACTGGAAAACATGCTTAATCGAAATCATTACTTATCTATTCCTTATCAGGTAATGTTTCTATTGAAAACAGAGCTCCCAAATAGCACCAGGACCAGCGAAAATTTCAGCAAAAACTTTAAAATGTTCTAGAAGGGAAAAAAGTTCGTCCACTAATAACGATTAAGTACAAATCCTAGACATGGTGGCTGCGACGTAGCTTCAACGAACACATACGGTAAACACAAAGTAGAAATTATACTTCACAAACTAGCGACATTAAATTCGACACGATACAGTCTATCAGTCACACTCATAAGAATGTACCACTATGCACTTTTTGAGTCGGTATTGA